>NW_027512554.1:300000-457582 GCF_048772815.1 Callospermophilus lateralis
GTTCAGAGAAGGCATGGTGTATAGTTGGACTTTCCTTTTGAATGATAAAGGGTAGGTGTTATAAATCTAGTCAATTTTTAATTGAAATTGATCTCCATGTGTTTTTAAAGTTAACAAATATGTGAATTCCTGTCTCCCTTTCTCTGCAGCCTGTTCAGCACATGTATTTTTATATGCAAATATAGAAACATAACTGGTATCACAGGTATATCCTTGTGAGTTTGGCTGTCTTGGGAGATACAAATTGTGGGAAGAGATCACTCCTCCTAAACGCTGTTGGAACTGAAACTTCAACCTATGGGTGAACTTCCTAGTTGAACAATATTATACATAAATCCATGTTCAGTAAAATGATTATTTTTGGATCTGTGGATGATATATGATTCATAGTGAATTTCGATTGGCATGCATATTGATACATTTTAGTGTCTGTGTGTGTGTGTGTGTGTGTGTGTGTGTGTATATATATATATATATAAATACATAAATGCACACACACATATCTATATCTATATCTATCTATCTATCTATCTATCTATCTATATATATATATATAAACTCTCAAGATTTTTCAAAATATGAAATATATGTTTCTTATTATACACTCCCTAAATTCATTCGTGTTCATATATGTAAATTTATAGTCAACATTTCACAAGATTATTCTCATAAAAATTCATCCACTTGAAATACGTATTCGTTTCCTAGTACTGAAAACTAACTTCAGTGAATAGTGCATACAAATCATAATATTTCTACAGTAACTGACGCAGTTTAGCATCAATGCAAGTAGATTCCTATGGGATATGATGTGTATTTTGACGTTCATTTTCATTCAAAACTGGTGCATTACTATTTTTTCAGTTTTTGCACATCATTGGATATATATTTCATCCACAAGTTAGGAAATTTATAGGCTTTTTTTATACTTACAATCAAATCCTGCTTCAGAACATATGAATTCCTCTATATTTCTTGACTCATCTTTTCATGAGATTTCTTTCCAAACACATTATTTTCCATTTCCATAATCACTTTTGAAGCTAAACTCACACACCCTTCATGATAAAACATAACCCTAATATTACCATTAAATGTATAACTCGTTGGAATGAATGATTGTATATCAATATAAGATTTTTATATATTTTCAGATATCATTTCAATCCATGATTTAAAGTGGAAACAGTATATTATTTATTCACAGTATTGTCAATTCATTCATTTCTTCTACATTCATAGACACAGGGTACAACTCTGTGTACCCCCAATACTAATTTATACCTCTTCAAAATATTGCTCCCAGAAATGTTAGAAGAAATACTCATGTCACCTGATCTACATATACATTTTATCACAGTAATATTCTGATCACAAAATGCAAAGGTCACACTTCTGATTGTAGCAAATCCTAGATGGAAAGTGATCCTGGATTACTAAAAACATCCATGTCCAGGTTTCCTAATGCTCTCAAATGTCAATCATATTGGTGACTACATATTTGTTTCTTCCTAAGATTATATATTGAAACTCAACCTTGTTGATAATGTCTAATCCTATCATTCACTTTATACTTTGCCTGATTTCATAATGTGTGTATTGATATCTGATTTCCTACATAATTTTCCCAGTTCATCATTGTGACTGACTCTCCACATGTGCTGAAATTAACATTCACTCTCTAACCGAAAACCTAGGGCTATTGAACTTTTGGTCCAAAACCTATACTCACTCTTCTTCCGAAACAGACCGACTATCTTCCTAATCCTAACAACTATCCCTTTTTGACTGGATGAACTCTTCTACATTCAATCATCCAGGGTACAAGATGATATGCCATTGTATATTGATTTATCAGAGACATCTGTGCGAACGAAATTCAATGCTAAGTATTCCAATCAAGGGCCCAATGCCTTTCTGGGCTTAAAATCTTACCTAGATTTCTGTTTTCATACTTATATTTCAAATCTATATTCTTATAAATATCCCAGGTTCCCAATACCATTATTCATCCAGCAGAATGATTCCTAACTCAAATAGAACATGTTATTAACCCTAACCATACATTGTTCCCTCAATCTAACTTTATAGAAGAACAGGGACAGAGTTGGTCTTAATATAGAGGAATATAGGGGATCTTCCACCCGCTGAGAACCTCAAAGGTCCATGCAGAAATTATCCCTGGGGAAGATGAAGGCAGCTATAAAGGACCTGAGAGGGCAAAAGTCATCATGTAAGGCAAACAACCTGGTTAGGATGAAGGGATGTTTATGAATCAGCCTCTCTCTTCTTAATGTAGAGAAGATGGACCAAACCAGGTCTGTGTGAGAGCTGTTCCCGGGTGCCTATGGTTGATATATCGTTCTAAGTTGTGAAAGTGTCACAGAAAGTAGGGGCAGCCTCCATCTCATGGGACCCTTTGAAGGAACTGTTAGGACAAAGTGGTTGCCAAACCAGTGACCTCATTCAGTTCCGAACGGAAGTGACCTATCTCACTTCCTTGGTCTTGGAACACTCTGAACTTGGAATCCCAGAAGCCAGGCACACAGAACCAGTCCCAGACCCAGTCCCACTGGGCTCACTTGTTTGGTTTTACCAAGGACAGAATCAGTCTTTCTTGGTACCTACTGATTTGAGAATGGCCAAATGCCAGGAGAGCTTTGGAGAGTGGCCTTTCCTGAGAAAGAAGGTAGTGGCTCAAAGCTGGCTCCTGACAACTTCAAAGAGTTTGCCAAGAAGTCCAGATCTGAGACAGTACAGGGCATTTTGGGGGAACATAATATGGTACAACAATCAGAGGAAATTCCGGAGAGTCAAAGACCTACTTGGGGGAAGAAAGTCCTATGTTGTTGTGGGTGTGAGTTTGTTGTTTTTTCTCATGTTCTGAGAATTGGTAGGAAAGGCAGTTTGTTTGATTTGAAGTGGACTGTTTCTAGTAAGTCGTTTGACAAGGCAAGTGTTTCTATGTCTATGTATCCACTGTGTTTGTAGTTGTAGACATTAGAAAACATAATGCATCAATGAATGTGTCCTGTCTAGTATAATGCTTCCCAGAATTCATACTGCCCAATTTATGATTGGACTGCAGCTTTCCTTATGGATGGGTAGCAATTACTATCTTCCTAATTTCCTGTTTTATTCCTGAATTCTGGCCACTCTCCGGAATAGGCTCATGGTTTTCTGTTCAAGATACTGTGACATGGCCATGTACTGGAGAGCTGAAGGAAATGGGAGCATCTCAGGAAACTCAGATATCAGTGTGACCAGTAAAGTCTATGTGGAGAAACCCTGCTTTGGGAATTTTGCTTACCTATGGTTCTGGTGCTGTGAATATCTAGAAGGTCTTTGCCTTAGGCCACCCCTTTGTGAATCCTGAAGAAAAGAGTTTTCAAATGGAAATGAATAGGCATCACCTGTGGCTCTTTGTTTTATTGCTTTGTAAAGAGATGTGTCTGAATCAGCCCCTTGGCCCAGTGTGATTATTTGGAGAAGTAGATCAGTATTAATGGCAGGCCTATTTGATCATTGCTGGTTAACAGGAAGGGTTTCCAGGCCACCCTGACTTTAGGCAAATTAGAGGCAAGGGAGATTATTTTGGACACTGTCTTGGTATGCACCCCTCATGGAAACCTCAACCCAGAGGTTATGATGAGTGTCTATATAAAAGAAGATAAGGGCCATGTGGGAGTGTTTTGGTATTAATTGTGGTCAGTTGTGTGGCAGTAGGAAGAGATTCCTGGATCAACCTGGGCTTGAACTATGGTGTGATTCCCCTTAGAGACTGAGTTTTGGAACTGAACTCAGAGAAGTATTACCATGAATTCTGTTGGGATTTTAGAAGGCCACGCAGGAGAGTTGCCCTTGGAGACTGAGATTTAGGCCCAGGATGGCTTTCCACAGAGCACTGGGAATCTCAGCTAGGATATCACATGATTTCATTCTCAAAGACTTGGCAGCCATACTTGAGAGTCAAATAACACATGGAACTCACATTGTAGACCTCAATGGGCCAGGCTTCATTTGACCTTTTGGCCACTCTTTGGGAAGACTTGCCTGTGAGAGTTCTCCTGAGCTTTCATTGAAATGAGCTTCCTCACCATTTAATGGTTCCTGAATGAATTGAAATCCACAGTGACACCAACTTCATCCTTGAAAAATGGCTAGATAAATACCATGGAATAATTCCCAAGAGCAGGTGGCACTGGAGAATCATTGGATGTTCTGTTGCTGATCATGAGTGTACCAGACAGTGCCTTGATTTACTGGGTTTCATGAAAATGGTGTAGAACAAAGATGCCAGTACGTTGGAACCTGCTTAGTAGTGGGCCTAGAGCAGTGGTTTGCAGGTGTATGATAAAACATCTGTGATGGGGCCACATGGATCTGCCATTGGCTTCCAAATGCCTTTTGACTGACATGGTGCAGCCAGCAGACCCTTATATGTAAAGGCATCTTGTTACATTGAGAGGTTTTAGGGCAATGTTCAGAATTGGGTTGCTACAGACAAGGGGGCAAGCTTTGTTGAATAGAAGCCTGGTTGGGGCGTTCTCCTGCACACCCTGACCCACCACACGTGAGAGTACTCCCTCCAGCACTGTGTCCCCGTTGAACTCATGGTATTTACTGAAGCCAATACCAAACTCCCAGTGCAGCAGTAAGAATCACCAGGAAAAGTGGAGAATGACCAAATGGCTTCTCAGTCCACACGAGGAGACACTTAGCTCCCAGTGGCCACAGTTTACCTACAATGAGGGAATTTAGAACTGCTGCCTCATGTTCACTAGAAAAGAAGAAACCATGTCCTTCAGGTCACATATATGCAGATCCAGCTTTGATTGTCTCACTACAAAGGAAGCTGAAGCTCTTGACAACAACATATATTACAAGGGCCCAACCTCAAAGGCAGTTTCTCAAAGAGTCATTAGGCCAGCAGAACTCCATATTTGTGGAGTATTTACCCTATCCCATACTTTTGGAAATTCCTCTACCGCCTCCAAGGCTGTGAACTCCTGAGCATTTTCATTTCCACATATGTATTCACAGATTTTCTAACTCTTCTCCACTAATTATGTCTTAATTGGGGCAAAGGTTATGTCAAGGCATTGTTCTGGATGAGAGTGGGATGATTTTTGTATAGCACATATTTGCATACACATTAGATTCATTTTCATATTTTCCATTTGAAATACTGAATCCCTGACATTAACCCATAACCTACTAGACTCTGACTACTAATCCTAATATGATGGAGAACAAGAAACCTAACAGAATAGAAATACAGGCTGTTCATAGGAGGCATGGTGTATACTTGGACTTCCCTTCTGCTTTATCAAGGGTATGTGTTATAAATCTAGTCAACTTTTCATTGTAATAGTTCTCAATGAGTTTTTAAAGTTAACACATATGTAAATTTCTGTCTCCCATTCTCTGTAGCCTATTCATCACATGTATTTTTTATGCATATTTAGAATCCTACCTGGTATCACAAGTACATTTTTGTAAGCTCACTGATTTTGAAAGATACATATTTTGATAAGATATCAATCCCCCTAAATCATGATGGAACTGAAAATTAAAACTATTGGTGAATTTCCTAGATGAACAACATTATATATAAATCGATGTTCAGTAAAATGAATATTTTTGGATATGTGGATGATATGTATTACACGGTGAATTTCGATTAGCATATAGATTGCTACATTATAATGTCAGTGTGTGTCTGTCTATCTATCTATCTATCTATCTATATATATATATATATATATATATATATATATATATACTGTCCAGATTTTTCAAAATGTGAAATATATGTTTCTTATTATACACTCCCTAAATTCACTCATGTTTCTATATGTGGTTTATAATCAACTTTTCACAAGATAATTCTCAGAAATATTCATCTGCCTGAAATACATAATTATTTCCTAGTACTGAAAACTAACTTCAGTGAATGGAGCTTACAAATCCTAATATTTTTACAGTAACTGAATCAGTTAAACATCAATGCAAGTATAATCCTACGGGACATGATGTGTATTTTGAAGTTCATTTTTATTCAATATTGGTACATTATTATTTTTTCAGTTTATGGACATCATAGGATATATGATTTCATCCACAAGTTCAAAAATTTATAGGCATTTGTTTCACTTTTAATCACGTCCTGCTTCAGAACACATGTATTCCTCTAAGTTTCTTGACTGGTCTTTTCATGAGATTTCATACCAAACACATTAATTTTGATTTCCATAATCACTTTGGAAGCAAAACTCACATACCATTCATATTAATTATCACTCTGATATTACCATTAGATGTATAACTGGTTTGAATGAATGATTGTATGTCAATATAAGATTTCTTATATCTTTTCAGATATCAATTCTATCCATTATTTAAAGTGGAACCAGTTATATTATTTATTCACACTATGGTCTATTCATGCATTATCTCTATATTCATAGACACAGTGTACACCTCTTTGTACCCCCAATACTAATTTATACGTCTTCAAAATATTGCTCCCTGAAATGGTGTAAGTGGACTCATGTCACCTGATCTTCATATACATTTAATCACAGAAATATTCTGGACACAAAATGCAAAGGTCACACTTATGATTGTATAAAAGCCCAAATGGAAAGAAAACATGGATTACCAAAAACATCCATGTCCAGGTTCCCTAATGCTCTCAAATGTCAATCCTATTGGTGACTACACATGTGTTTCTTCTTAAAATTATATATTCAAACTCAACCCAATGGAAAATGTCTAATCCTATCCCTCACTTTATAATTTGCCTGATTTCATAATGTCTCTATTGCTATCTGCTTTCCTACATATATTCCCCAGTTCATCATTGTGACTGACTCTTCACATGTGCTGACATTTACTTTCACACTCTAATAAATAACCTATTGCTAAAGAACTTTTGTTCCAAATCCTATACTCACTCTTCTTCCTAAACATACTAACTATCTTCTTAATCCTACCGAGTATCCCTTTTTGACTGGATGTTCTCTTCTACATTCAATCATTCAAGTAACAAGGTCTTATGCTATTGTGTATTGATTTATCTGAGACATCGGTGCAGAATGTAATTCAACGCTAAGTATCACAATCAAGGGCCCAATGCCCTTCTGGGCTTCAAATCTTACTTAGATTTCTTTTTTCATACATATATTTCATCTCTATATTCTTAAAATAATCACAAGTTTCCAATACCATTATTCATGCAGCAGAATAATTCCTAACCCAAATGGAACATGTTATTAACACTAACCATACACTGTTTGTGTTAATAACATGTTTACAGAAGAGCAGGGACAGTGTTGATCTTACAATACAGGAATGTAGTGGATCTTCCATCTGCTGAGAACCTCAAAGCGCCATGCAGAAATGATCCCTGGAGAAGATGTAGGCAGGTATGAAAGACCTGAGAGAGCAAAAGTCATCTTCCATCGCAAACAACCTGGTCAGGATGAAGGGATGTTTCTGAATCAGCCTCTCTCATCTTAATGTAGAGAATATGGACCAAACCAAGACTGTGTGGAGAGCTGTTCCTGGTTCCCTATGGTTGATATACCATTCTAATTTGTGAAAGTGTCACAGGAAGTAGGGGCAGCCTCCATCTCATGGGACCGTTGAAAGAAACTCTTAGGACAAAGTGGTTGCCGAGGCAGTGATCTCATTCAGTTCCTGAAAAAAGTGACCTCAACTCACTTCCTTATTGATGGAACTCTCTGAACATGGGATCCAGGACGCCAGGCACCCAGATCCAGTCCCAGTCCCAGTCCCAGTGGTCTCACTTGTTTGGATTTACCAAGGACAGAATCAGTCTTTCTTGGTTCCTCCTAAGGTGAGGAGGCCAAATGCCTGGAAAGCTCGGAAGATGGGCTTTTCCTGGAAAAGCAGGTAGCGGCTCACTCCTGGTTCCTGACAACTTCACAGAGTTGGCCAAGGAGACCAGATCTGAGACAGAACAGGACATTTTGGGGGAACATAGTATGGCCCACCAGTCGGAGGATACTCCGGATAGTCTCATACCTATTTGGGGGAAGAAGGTGTCATTGTCAGTGTGGGTGTGGGTTTGTGGTTTTGTCTCATGTTCTGAGAATAGGAAGGAAAGTCAGTTTGTTTGGTTTGGAGTGAACTGTTTTTAGTAAGTCGTTTGACAAGGCAAGTGTTTCTGGGTCTGTGTATCACACTGTGTCCGTGGTTGTAGACATTAGAAAAGAGAATGCATCAATGGATATGTCCTGTCTAGTAGAAAGCTTCCCAGCATTCATCCTGCCCATTTTATGAATGGACTGTGGATTGCCTTATTAATGGGCAATACCTGCTACCTTCCTAATTTGCTGTTTTCTTCCAGAATTCTGGACACTCTCCAGAATAGGCTCATGGTTTTGTGTCTAAGTTATGTACAACCTCCAAGCTCTGTGACAAGGCAATGTTCTGGATAGCTGAAGGAAATGACGAGCATCTGAGAAAACTCAGATATCAGTTGACCAGGAAAGTCTCAGTGGAGAAACCCTGCTTTGGGCCATTTGCTTACCTATTGTTCTGTTGCCCTGAGAGTCAGGAAGTCTTTGTCTCACGCCACCCCTTTGTGAATCCTGAACAAAATAGTTTTCAAATGGAAATAAATAGGCTTCACCTTTGGCTCTTTCGTTAATTGATTTGGAAAGAGTTGTGTCTGAATCAGCCTCTTGGCCCAGTGTGATTCTTTGACTTAGATTCTCAGCACCTGGTGGATCTAAAGAAAGATCCCATGTGTGCATCCAAATCAAAAATGGCAAAAAGAGCTGTCATTGTGGATGAAGTCTCTTGCCTTCCTCTGTAAGGTTCCTGAATTCCATCAAGTGAGAATAGGGATCATTTGGGTCAGATGAGTTCATCAAAGCCCTTCAGAGGCTTTCCCGTAGGTGCTTAGGTTTTCTCATCACTCCAATTCACATAAAGTATCTTTAACCGACACTCAATAGGCCTCAAATGGGAAAAGTGGTGCAGTATTACGGGCAGGCCTTTTTGATCACTCCTGGTACAAAGGAAGGGTGTCCAGGCCACCCCGAATTTAGGCAAATGAGGAGCAATGGAGCTTATTTTGGACACTGTCTTGGGCTGCGTCCCTCATGGACACCTCCAGCCAGAGGTTATGATGAGTGTCAATATGAAAGAAGATGAGGGCCATGTGGGAGAATATCGGTTTTATTGTGGTCATTTGTGTGGCAGTTGGAAGAGATGACTGGGTCCACTTGGGCTTGAACTCTGGTGTGATTCCCCTTAGAGACTGAGTTCTGGAACTCACCTCAGAGAAGTATTGCCATGAATTGTGTTGGGATTTGAGGAAGCCACGCATGAGAGTCATCTTTGGAAACTGAGATCAAGGCCCAGGTTAGCTTTTCAGAGGGCACTCTGATCTCAACCAGGATATCACATGATTTTATTCTGAAAGACTTGGAAGCCATTGTTGAGAGTCAAAACAGACAATGACATCACATTTTAGACCTCAATGGCCCTGGCTTCATGTGACCTTTTGGCCACTCTTTGGGAAGCCTTGCCTGTGAGAATTCTCCAGAACTTTCATTGAAATGAGCTTCCTCAACATTTAATGGTTCCTGAATGAATTGAAACCCACAGTGCATCCAACTTCATCCTTGAAAAATGGCTAGATAAATACCATGAAAATTTTCAATTTCCCATGACCAGGTGGCACTGGAGAACCATTGGATATTCTGTTGCTGATCATGAGTGTACCAGACAGTGCCTTGATTGATTGGGTTTCATGAAAATAAGTTGGAGCCTGCTGAGTAGTTGTCCTAGAGTAGTGGTTGGCAGGTGTGTGAAAAACATCTGTGGTGGGGCCATGTGGATCTGCCATTGGCTTCCAAATGGCTTGTGACTGACATGGTGCAGTCAGCAGACCCTCCTATGCAAAGGCATCTTGTTATATGGTGAGGTTTCAGGGCAATGTTTACAATCAGGTTGCTATGTTTAAGGGGGAAAGCTATGTGGGATAGAAGCCTGGTTGGTGCATTCTCCTGCATACCCTGACCCACCACGCCTGACAGAACTCGCTCCAGCAATGTGTCCCAGTTGAACTCCTTGGATTTCATGAAGCAATTACTAAACTCCCAATGCAACAGCAATAAACACATATAGAATCCTACCTGGTACCACACCTACATTCTTCTGAGGTGAACGACTTGGCAGATACAAATTGTGAGAGAAGATCACTCCTCCTAAACACCGTTGGAACTGAAAATATAACCAATGGATGAGCTTCCTAGTTTTACAACATTATACATAAATCCATGTTCAGTAAAATGAATATTTTAGATCTGTGAATGATATATATTTCATGATGAATTTCGAATAGCATATATATTGCGAGTTTTTAATGTGTTTGTGTGTATGTATATATATGTGTATATATATACATACACACATTCTCCAGATTTTTCAAAATATGAAATATTTGTATCTTAATATACACTCCCTTAATTCATTCATATTCATGTATGTGGATTTATGATGATCTTTTCTAAATATTATTCTCAGAAATATTCATCCACCTGAAATACTTTTTTGTTTTTTGTACTGAAAACTAACTTCAGTGAATGTTGCATACAAATCCTAATATATCTAGAGTAACTGACCCAGTTTAACCTCAATGCAAGAAGATTCATATGGAACATGATGTGTATTTTGATGTTCATTTTAATTCAACACTGGTACATTACTATTTCTTCAGTTTATGCACATCATAGGATATATATTTCATCAAAAAGATGACAAAATTATAGGCATTTTTCACTTTCAATCACTTCCTACTTTAGAACACATGTATTCTTCCATATTTCTTAACTGGTCTTCTCAAGATTCTTTTTTCCAAACACATTATTTTCGATTTTCATAATCACATTGAAGCAAAACTCACACACCCTTCATGATAAACCATAACCCTAATATTAACATTGATGTATAACTTGTTGGAATGAATGATTGTATATCAATATAAGATTTTTCATATTTTCAGATATCAATTCAATACACCATTTAAAGTGGAACCAGTTATATTACTTATTCACAGTTGGTCTATTCATGCATTATCTCTATATTCATAGACACAGGGTACACCTGTTTGTACCCCAAATACTAATTTATAAGTCTTCAAAATATTGCTCCCAAAAATGGTGGAAGAAATTCTTATGTCACCCGATCTATATATACATTTTATCACAGTAATATTCTGGACACAAAATTCAAAGGTCAAACTTATATTTGTACCAAAGCCTAAATGGAAAGTGAACATGGATTACTAAAATCATCAATTTCCAATTTGCCTAATGCTTTCAAATATCAATCCTATTGATGACTACATATTCGTTTCTTCCTAAGATTATATATTCAAACTCAACCCTGTTGAAAATGTCTAATCCTATCACTGACTTTATACTTTGCCTGATTTTGTAATGTCTGTATTGATATCTGCTTTCCAACATATTTTCTCCAATTCATCATTGTGACTGACTCTTCACTTGTGTTGACATTTACATTCACTCTGTAACCGAAACCCTATTGCTAAAGAACTTTTGTTCCAAATTTTATACTAACTCTTCTTCCTAAACCTACTGACTATCTTCCTAATTTTACCTACTATCACTTTTGAATGGATGTTCTCATCTACATTCAATCATCCAAGTAAATGTAGGGCGAGTGTCAGAGGATGAGACCACCAAGAGACTATCTCATGCAACAGAAAGGGTTTATTTGGGGTCCAGCATGCTGGGGCTCAGAGCTCACTTGAATAGAGCAGAGAGCCCTGAGAACATCTTAAGCAGAGCTTATATAATTTTCTTGGAGAGGGCAGGGAGGGAAGTTTATTGATGGGTCAGGGCGAGTAAGCGGTTTGTGTGTAAACGCGTGAGGGAGTACATTCTGCAGTTTGGCAGTTGGGGACAGCACATTCTGGGAACAAGATTAGGAAACATTTCTCAACATTTCAACAGTGTTTTGTTAAGTGTACAGAAAAACAGGAAGTGACAAGTACATATTTTATTAACATTTCATTCCCCACTTCTTCTTCTGGCTACTTTTAATCATAAAAGTGATTGTTGGGGGGTGTCACATTTTATGTATGCTAGTGGGGTATTAACATAAGTTTAACTTGTCCAATTTGAGCTTGGAGAAAAGAAATTACATGGTTGAGAAACAGGGTTTTATAGTAAGCAATAAAATGAGGATTATTATTGGACCGGCCAGGGTTGATTAAAATGTAGTTAATCAGGGGGACTGTGTAAACCAAGACTCAAACCACCAATTTTGGGTCTCTATCTCTCTTTGATGCTCTTCAGGCATCTTTTTAATTTACTCATAGAGTTTGTTACAACTCCAGTATGGTCGACATAAAAAAAAAAAAAAAAAAAAAAAAAAAAAACATTCTTTCCTCAATGCAGCACAAAGGCTCCCTTCTCTCATGAAATGGAGGTCCAACCCTCGACTTTTCTGTAAAACAACTTCTGCCGCAGTCTTTGGCTGGGCACAAATCACGAGTCTCCACACAGCTTGTAGATTCAAACAGCAATTCTTTATTCCGGAACTCACACCAGCCGTCTACAAACACGCTCTGGGGGAATCCACGTTCTCTGCCCAAATCCACTCTCTCCCAAATCCACTCCGCATGGGCTTCTGTCTCCCAAAATATACTGTCTGACCCTAAGCACTCAAGAGGAACTCAGCAGCAGGATATGCCCTATTCTAAAGGGGGAACACCCTAATCTCCTATTATGCTAAACTGCCCTATTCTAAAGGGGGAACACCCTAATCTCCTATTATGCTAAACCTCCCTATTCTAAAGGGGGAACACCCTAAACACGGATCCTGCCCTGGTCCATGAGCAAGGTCACCTTTCAGAAGTCCTTCCACTAGACAGCATGGGAGTAAGCTGGCAAGGAATTTGTCATACCTACTTGGCTGATGGCTCCCAGCAAACTTCAAAGAGAGAGGTAAAAGATTCCTGCAAAGCTGTGATGGAATTTTCTAATATCTTTAAGTTTTGATCTATTGCTGCTTCTAATTGGGTCATTTGTTGTGTCCGATGGACCAGGGCAGTGGTTCCTGTGCGAACCCGGGCAGCAACTCCTATTCATAATAGAATGGCTAAGGTGAGAGATATATGTTCCCACCTGAACCGGGTTGTATGCCCCTCTATTTGATCTTCAAATGAACCTGCGTCATAATAGAGCACTCTGGGAAACATCTGCACCGTTACACAATTAATCACTTCTGTTGACCATTTCATAAAAACATAAACAACGTTTAAGTATATAGAATTATATTGTTGTAGGGACGGAAAAGGCAAGGCACCTAAGATAGCACCAAAGACAAGGAAACAGTCATATTTGGTTGCAACCAGATTCAGAGGGCATTGCTTCTGTTGTAATCAATTAATCCCCTGAAACCCAAGTTTAGGTAGTTTCAGAATTTTGTACCCAACATGTAAGGGAAGAAGCTCTGAAGTTCACAGTCTGCAGAAGTTCACAAAGAGCAGTTTTTGTTTCTGATTTTTCCTCAGTTCTGGGCAAGTTAAATTTTCAAGGACACCTGGGTGGGGGAGAGCTTTTTTTCCCCTTTTTTCCCTCTGCCAGCTGTTTCCACGGAGCCCAGTTTGCAACTTATCCATCTTACAAATGTAGCCATCTCTATGAAGCCCCATCTCAAGGCCAGAGGCCTTGTCACATATGTTGTGAAAAACTAGTAAGGGTGTGTCTAGCTCAGGAGTGCTGATTTTTTTCAGCCAGTTGCCAGGTAGACCAGGGCAACACAAAAAGAGGAAGTTTATCTACACTGAACTCTTTTATAGGGACTCTTTTGCTGAAAGTCCTAAAGTTAGCCATGGTGAAAACTTCTGGATAAGGTCAGTTAAGACTTTCCTGTGGGCCTGGTACAGAGGGGGAAGACGGGGAATGCAGGGCTGAGCGCAGCTCTTTGGATCTGAGAATGAGGAAGGAGAGATGTAAAAGAATAATGGAAAAGGGTTTTGAGATCTTCCTAGCACCAAAATCATGAGTAGTAGAACGGGTAGAACAGAGGGGGAGATGGGAGTGAGTATCCCAAAAAGCCTGTAAGGGACTTTAAATTCTTAGTAACCTGTTTTCAGTGATGACAAAGCAACTTTAAAGGCCATTTTCATTACATCTTGGATAGGGGTCTGAGGGCTCTTCTCAGCTGGTTTGAGCTTTGGGTTAGCTGGTAAGAGGACCTGGTGGGACCTAGTGTGGGCACTGACAGGAGAAGAGAGGAGTGAGTGAGTGGAGGGTTACCTCAGTACCTGCTACCTCAGCAAGGGGGCAATGGTCTGAGAAACGGTGGAGGTTTGGGTTTTTAATATAGTAATTGGAGGGGAGAAATCAAGTTGATGATGTGGGAGTGACAACAGAGAGTCTAGAGCAGAAGGCTGAGGGTGAGCATGTATTGGAGAAGCATAGTTCACGATGTGAGCAAAGGAGAGAAAAGGCCTCCACATAGAGGAATCTCCTTTCACCCTTTTGAGCACTTGCAGAAGTTAAAAAGGTCACACAGAATTTGAAGATCTAGAGACCCCTCAGGGGTCCATCAGTTTTGGTTGTCTAATTGGTAATATGGCCAATGCTGTGTACAGAATTTGATGAGGAGTTTGGGTTCCATGTGGCAGTCCCTGTATGCTCACATCCGTATGACTTACAGAAGATGTCGGCGTTTCCAGCACACAGCCTTGACTGTTTGTGGCTTTGATAGTACACTGGGCAAACATAGTAATCTAGGCTAGCCAACCAGCATCTGGCTCGCGTGTCCCTACATCAATCATGTTTGTTTCCATTATCTATGGTATGGAAGGAATTTAATGGAATTTTAGTGGGATCCTCTTCATTAGGGATATCCCAATAGGGAAGACCTATACGCAGCTGACAAATGTCTGGCTGGAGAGATGGCCACCAGGTCCCTAAGCAGGCTGTATGCAAGATAGACCATACTTCCTTTCCAGTAGGATTTGTGATCAGACATCGCTGCTGAACAGGCTTATGAGGGTTAGGACTACTGGTGGTCAAGGGGAGAGTCTATAGCCTTATCCACACAGCGAATCCACAATTTGAAAGGGTTTCCAGTCTTTTCCAGTTTCCAGCCAGAGTCTGGACAGGGCACAGGCTTGAGATGAGAGGTAGGGATCCAGGAAGTGATTTTGACTACCTTTACCCTGTAGGTGTTATAAGTAGCACCTGGTATGGTCCTTTTCAGTGGAGTTCCAGGGATGACACCAGATGTCGTCTTACATAGATGAAGTCTCTATTTGATATCGCTGTAGAGTCCCCTCATCCCCAGGTTGGTAGGCAGTGGCCATCTGTTTTCACAGGTATCTCTGAGTTCTTTCAAGATCTTTAAGTCTGTTAAGCAAGGGGGTGTGGAAGGAATCGTTAGGTCTTAGAGTTGGGGTAGGACCCTTACTGGAGGAGGGACACCATAGAGAATTTCACAGGGTGTGAGGTTACACAAAGAAATAGATTGAGTATTTCTTGCATGAAACAGTACATAAAGCAGGAGCATAGTCCAATCTTTTATGCCGGTCTCTAAGCTTAATTTCGTTATGGTTTCTTTAATGGTTCTATTCATTCTTTCTACCTGTCCTGAACTCGGGGGTCTGTAAACACAATGTAATTTCCAATTAATCCCCAGGGTCCTTGCTAACCTCTGAGTTACCTGGGCCACGAACGCCGGTCCATTATCAGACCCTATTACTTTAGGCAGGCCATACCTTGGAAAAATATCTTCCAGGATCTTCTTGACCACCATTTGCGCTGTTTCATTTTTTTTTTCTTTTTTTTTTTTTGGCGGGGAAAGCTTCAATCCATCCTGAAAATGTATCTACAAAGACTAGAAGATATTTAAGTCCATTCCTTGCTGGCTTAATTTCAGTAAAGTCCACTTCCCAGAATTGTCCTGGTCTGGTTCCTCGTAGGTGCTTTCCTGCAGGAAGCTTGGAAGGGTAAGAATTAACCAATTGATGGACCCAACAGGCTTTTGTTATCCATTCAGTTGTTTCCTTTCACTGTGAGTCAGTTAGTGGAAAACTCTGTTTTTGATCCTTCAAAAATGAATGCAGTTTCTTTGAACCAAGGTGAGTGATTTGATGTACATTAACTACTGACATAGTTAGAGCTGTGATTATAGGAGTTTTTACTGAAGGATTTAGAAATTCCACTTGGGGGCCTTCAGGGTTAAAAGTTATTTTGGCCCAGAGCTTTGTGAGCAGATCTCTGCCAATCAATGGGGCCGTGCATTCTGGGATTACTAGGAAGGAGTGATGGATTTTTCCTTTCCCCTGGTCCATGGTCCTCTTAGTTCTCCAAGCCTGATATTTACTGCCATTAGCCCCTTGAATTAGAGACCTTTTATTTGATAGAGGTTCCAATGGGGCCTTAAAGGCAGAATATATTGCCCCTGTATCCACTTCAATGTATACTGGGGTCCCCTCCACTTCAAAAGTTAACCTGAGCTCGAGGAGAGGATCTGAGCCCCGACTTTCTTAGTAATCCTACAGAGTCAGAATGTCCAGCTGGCCTGGCTGTCTCTTTCTAGGGCACTCTTTAGCCCAGTGTCCTTTTTTTTAGAGTAGGCACATTGAATTGAGGCCAGGGGTGGCCTCTAGTGTGGTCCCCGGTGTCCCTTCCTGTCTCCATGTTTCTTAATTTCTGGTCTATTTGTTGTTGTGACCAGGACCTTAGTCAATGCCTTAGTCTGTGTTTTGTTTCTTTTATCCTCCCTTTGCTCCATACTCTTCCTCAGTTTCTCTCTTAGTATACCTTCTTGGCTTCTCTGACTAAACCTCTCAAAGTCATATCTTGTAATCCATCTAAGCATTGTAACTGTCTTTTAATATCCAGAACAGCTTGCCCAATTAAGGCCACCATGACAGATGCCTTTTGATTCTCTGCCTGAGGATCGAAAGGAGTAAATCTCTTATATGCCTCCATAATTCCCTGTAGGAACATGGAGGGACATTCATCAGTCCCTTGAATAATCTCTCTTACCTTGGCCAAAATAGTTGATCGCCTAGCGGCCACTAAGATACCCACTATTAGAGCCCAGCAATAAGAGGAAGGATGCTCATTACCTTCACAGGTTTTGGGGTCCCAGTTGGATCTGTGCAAGGGAAAGGCGGCTTTGCATATGTTGGGAAGTTTTGTCGGTCACCCATCTGGTCCGAGAATATTTTTTTCTAGAATACAGGAAGATTCTCTTTTGTTCCTCTGTCATGAAGAGAGTCCCTAGGAGTTGTTGGCAGTCATCCCAAGTAGGCTGGTGTGAAAACATCAATGATTCAACCACACCTGAGACCCAGGTGGGGTCCTCGATAAAAGGGGGATTGTTATTTTTCCAGTAATTTAGGTCTGAAGAGGAGAAAGGTAAAAACTGGTAGGCTTGCATTTTTCCCCCATGGTTGTCATCAATCATTGTTCCTTAGAAATGGAGAGGGAGCATCACGGGAGTTCCAGGGATTTCAATCATTCAACGCCTGCAAATTCCTTTAGCCGGGCCAGCATCCTCCAGGGGAGGAGGGGGTGTGTTTGCTGCAGGGGAGTTATTTGGAGTGCGCTGGGCTCGCTTAGCTTCCTCCAATGGCGGACAGGCTGAGTCAGCAGAGGGGAATTACTTAGAGGGTGTTGGGGGTTGGGGGACGAGGGCAGGGAATAAGTAGTAGGACGAGAGTCCAATAGAGTCAAATCTTGTGACTCAGGGAGAACAGAGGTTGAAGGAGGAGGAGGAGCAGAAGGTTTGAGAGAGCATGAGGGAAGGAGTAGGAGTGGGGGCAGGGGCAAGGAAAAGCTTCACACATGGAGGAGGAGAATTGCAGATGTCCTGAAAAGTTAAGATATATGTCTCTTGATCCTGATGTCTATGTGGCGCTGGCTGAAAGTCAATATCTCTGACTTTTTAAATTAGTGGGAAGTAGAAAGATCCTTCTAGGGGCTATCTGAATCCAAAGGTGGGCCATTCTGAGGCACAGAGAGTCTGCCAGGTCCAGCGTTTTACTGAAAAAGAGAGATTCTGAGCCCTTAAGCGGACTTTGTTGAAATGATCAAGGGTCAGAGAAAGAGGCATTGAAGTGCTCTATCCCATTATGAAAGACAAACAATCAGTAAAATCAATGACACACGACACAGACAAGACAATACAATAAAGACAGGCAATGGACGTCCAACACTGAGACCAGGACTGAGTAGCCGGCAAAACCTGATGGGCTGGATATGCCGAATCTGAAACAAAATATCACTGAGTCGAGGAGACTATTGTTCCTCGATTTCCCGAGTTCTCTGGGGAGTCCCCCAGTGACGTGGCCTGTGGCTCTATGACATGTCTGTCAGCCATCGTCGGAGAGAGCTCACACTCTTCATCAACAGCCATTTTGCCAAGCCCTAACCTGAAACCTGAAACCAGAAAGAGGCGCCTTACATACCCCGAGAGGAGCCCGTTGGGGTCTCTCATCTGCCGCTGCTGGATCTCGGTGGAACCTCCATATGTAAAGGTCGGGCGAGCGTCCGGGGAAGAAACCACCAAGAGACTGTCTCATGCAAAAGCAAAGGGTTTATTATGGGTCCAGCATGCTGGGGCTCAGAGTTCACTTGAATAGAGCAGAGAGCCCTGAGAACAGCTTAAGCAGAGCTTATATACTTTCCTTTGAGAGGGCAGGGCAGGATGTTTATTGATGGGTCCGGGCGAGTGAGCTGTTTGTGGGCAACTGGGTGAGGAAGTACTTTCTGCAGTTTGGCAGTTGAGGACAGAACATTCTGGGAACAAGATTAGCAAACAGTTCTCAAGATTTCAACAGTGTTTTATTAAGCATACAGAAAACAGGAAGTGATAAGTACCTATTATATTAACCTTTCACTACCGACTACACTTTGCCAGATTTCCTAATGTCTCTATTGATATCTGCTTTCCTACATAATTTCCCCAGTTCATCATTGTGACTGACTCTTCACATGTGGTGACATTTACATTCACTCTATACCCAAAACCCTATAGCTAAAGAACTTTTGGTCCAAATCCTATGCTCACTCTCCTTTCTAAACCTACCGACTATCTTCCTAATCCTACTGATTATCCCTTTTTGACTGGAAGTTCTCTTTGACAATCAATCATCCAAAATACACGGAACTTTGCCATTGTATATTGATGTATCTGAGACATCTGTGCAGAAAATAAATCAAAGCTCAGTATCACAATCAAGGCCCCAATGCTCTTCTGGGCTTCAAATCTTAAATAGATTTCTGTTTTCATACTTATGTTTCACCTATATATTCTTGTAAATATTGCAGGTTTCCAATACCATTATTCATCCAGCAGAATGATTCCTAATGCAAATTGAACCTGTTATTAACCCTAACCATACACTGTTCCCTCAATATAACTTTACAGAAGAGCAGGGACAGAGTAGGTCTTACAATACAGGAATGTAGGGGAACTTCCTATTGCTAAGAAACTCAAAGGTACATGCAAAAATGATCCCTGGAGAAGTTGCAGGCAGCTATGAAGGAACTGAGTGAGCAAAAGTCATCTTCTCTTGCAAACAACCTGGTCAGGATGAAGGGATATGTCTGAATCAGCCTCTCTCTTCTTAATGTAGAGAAGAAGAACCAAACTAGGCTGTGTGGAGAGCTGTTCCCGGTTGCCTATGGTTAATATACCATTCAAACTTGTGAAACTGTAACAGGAAGTAGGGGCAGCCTTCATTTCAGGGGACCCTTGGAAGCAACTGTTAGGACAAAGTGGTTGCAAATGGTGTGAGCTCATTCAGTTCCTGAAGGAAGTGACCTCAGACCTCACCTCACATCCTTGGTGATAGAACTCTCTGAATTTGGGATCAAGGAATCCAGGCACCCAAATCCCATTCCAGTCCCAGTAGCAGTGGTCTCACTTCTTTGGATTTACCAAGGACAGAATCAGTCTTTGTTGGTACCTACTGATATGAGGATTGCCAAAAGCCAGGAAAGCTCTGAAGAGTAGCCTTTCCTGAGAAAGCAGGTAGTGGATCACCGCTGCCTCCTGACAACTTTACAGAGTTGGCCAAGGAAACCAGATCTGAAACAGGACAGGCAATTTCGGGGGAACATAGTTTGGCCCAGTAGTCAGAGGACACTCCAGATAGTCAGAGACCTACTTGGGGGAAGAAGGTGCTTTGTGGGTGTGGGTGTGTGTTTGTGCTTTTGTCTCATGTTCTCGGAATAGGTAGGAATGGCGGTTTGTTTGGTTTGGAGTGAACTGTTTCTAATAAGTGATTTGATAAAGCAAGTGTTTCTATGTCTGTGTATCCCATTGTGTCCGTGGTTGTAGACATTAGAAAAGAGAATGCATGAATGGATGTGTCCTGTCTGGTAGAAAGCTTCCCAGCATTCATCCAGCCGAATATATGAATGCACTGCGGCTTCCCTTATCGATGGGCAACACCTGCTATTTTCCTAAGTTCTGGTTTTATTTTTGAATTCTGGCCACTCTCCAGAATAGGCTCATGGTTTTGTGTCCAAGAGAAGTACCACCTTCAAGCTCTGTGACATGGCCATGTACTGGATAGCTGAAGGGAATGGCGAGCAACTAAGTAAACTCAGATATCAGTGTGACCAGTAAAGTCTCAGTGGAAAAACCGTGCTTTGGGCCTTTTGCTTACCTTTTGTTCTATTCCCCTGTATGTCAGGAATTTCTTTGCCTCAGGCCACACCTTCATGAAGCCGGAACAAAACACTTTTCAAATGGAAATGAATGGGCCTCACCTGTGGCTCTTTGCCTAATTGCTTTAGAAAGGGGTGTGTCTGAATCAGCCTCTTGGCCCTGTGTGAGGCTGTGGCTTAGATTCTTAGCACCTGATTGATATAAAGAAAGATCCCATGTGTGAATGCAAAACCAAAATGCCCAAAAGAGGAGTCATTGAGGATAAAGTCTGTTGCCTTCCACCGTAAGGTTCCTGAACTCCATCAAGTGAGAATAGGGATCCTTTGGGTCAAATGATTTCTTCAAAGCCCTGCACATGCTAGCCCAGTGGTGTTTGTGTATTCTTATGACTCCAATTCACATAAAGATTCTAAACCCCACTGTCAGTAGGCCTCAAATTGGAGAAGCAGAGCAGTATTACAGCAGGCCTATTTGATCACTCCTGGGTTACAGGAAGGGTGTCCAGGCCACCCTGACATTAGGAAAATAAGGGGCAAGGAAGCCTATTTTGGACACTGTCTTGGACTGTGTCCTTCATGGAAACTTCCAGCCAGAGGTTAAGATGAGTGTCTATATGCAATAAGATGAGGGTCATGTGGGAATGTTTTGGTTTAATTTTGGTCATTTGTGTTGGGGTTGGAAGAGATGAGTAGGTCAACCAGGACTTGAAATCTGGTGTGATTCCCCTTAGAGACTGAGTTATGGAACTGAACTCAGAGAAGTATTGGCATGAATTGTGTTGAGTTTTTAGGAGGCCACACATGAGACTCGCTCTTGGAAACTGAGACCTAGGCCCAGGCTGGCTTTCCACAGAGCACTGGGAATCTCACCCAGGATATCACAAGATTTTATTCTGAAAGACTTGGCAGCCATAGTCAAAACACACATGGACCTTACATTGTAGACCTCAATGGGCCTGGCTTCATGTGACCTTTTGGCGACTCTTTGGGAAGAATTGCCTTTGAGTGTCCTCCAGAGATTTCATTGAAATGAGCTTCCTCACAATTTAATGATTCCTAAATGAATTGAAACCCACAGTGCCTCCAACTTCCACCTTAAAAAATGGCTAGATAAATACCATAAAATTTTTGAAATTCCTATGACCAGGTGGCACTGGAGAACCTTTGTATGCCCTATTGCTGATTATGAGTGCCTTTATTGACTGAGTTTCATTAAAATGGTGTAGAACAGAGATGCCAGTAAGTTGGATACTCCTCAATTGTAGGCGCAAGCTTTGGTGTGCAGGTTTGTGATAAAACATCCGTGGTGGGGCCATGTGGATCTGCCATTGCTTCCAAATGGCATGTGACTGACGTGATGCAGCCAGGAAACCCTTATATGTAAAGGCATATTGGTATATGGAGAATTTTTAGGGCAATGTTCATAATCAAGTTGCTATGGACAAGGGGACAATCTATGTGGGCTAGAAGCCTGGTTGGTGCATTCTCCTGCAGACCATGACCCACTACACATTACAGAACTCCCTTCAGCACTGTGTCCCAGTTCAACTCCTTGTATTTCGTGTAGAAAATACCAATCTCCCAGTGTAGCAGCAAGAAACACCACGAAAAGTGGAGAATGACCAAATGCCTTCACAGTCCACACGGGGAGACTCTTAGACCCCAGTGGTCACAGTTTACTTACAAAGAGAGAATTCAGTACTGCAGCCTAGTGTTCATTGGAAAATAAGAAACCACGTCCTCCAGGTCACATAGATGTAGACCCAGCTCTGATGGTCTCACTAGAAAGAAAGCTAAAGCTCCTGACAACAACATATATTTTGAGTTCCCAACCTCAGAGGCAGTTTCTCAAGAAGTCTTTAGGCCAGAAGAGCTACAAGTATGTGGAGTGTTTACCTTGTCCCTTACATTTGGAAACTCCTCTACCACATCCAAGGTTGTGAACTCCTTTGAATTTTCCATTCCAGATATATATTCACAGATTTTCCAACTCTTCTCCTCTAATTGCGTCTTATTTGGGGAGAAGGTAATGTGAAGCCATTGTTCTGTATGAGAGTGGGAAATTTATTGTGTAGCCCATATTTGCATGCACATTGGATTCATTTTCCTTTTTTCCATTCAAAATACTGAATCCCTGACACTAACCCATACCCTACTAGACTCTGACTACTAATCCTACTATGATGGAGAATAATAACACAAACAGAATAGAAATACAAGCCGTTCAGAGGAAGCATGGTGTATAGTTGGAATTGCCTTTTGCATGATAAAGGGTAGGTGTTATATATCTAGTCCATTTTTCATTGAAATAGTTCTCTATGTGTTTTTTTCCTTTAATTTTTATTGTTGGTTGTTCAAAACTTTACCTTTTGCTTGACATATCATATTTCATACTTTGATTCAAGTGGGTTATGAACTCCCATTTTTACCCCATATACAGGTTTCAGCATCACATCTGTTACACATCCACTGTTGTACGTATTGCAATAGTAGTGTCTGTTGTAGTCTGCTGTCTTTCCTATCCTCTACTATCCCCCATCCCCTCCCCTCCCATGTTCTCTCTCTACTCCATCTACTGTAATTCATTTCTCCCCCTTGGTTTTTTCCCCCCTTCCCCATCACTTCCTCTTGTATGTAATTTTGTATAACCATGAGGGTCTCCTTCCATTTCCATGCAATTTTCCTTCTCTTTCCTTTTCTCTTCCACCTCTCACCCCCGTTTAATGTTAATTTTCTTCTCATGCTCTTCCTCCCAACTCTGTTCTTAGTTACTCTCCTTATATCAAATAAAACTATTGGCATTTGTTTTTTTTTAGGGATTGGCTAGCTTCACTTAGCATAATCTGTTCTAATGCCATCTATTTCCCGGCAAATTCTATGATTTTGACATTTTTTAATGCAGAGTATTACTCCATTGTGTATAAATGCCACATTTTTTTTCCTTCGTCTATTGAAGGGCATCTAGGTTGGTTCCACACTCTTGCTATTTTGAATTGTGCTGCTATGAACATCAATGTAGCAGTGTCAATGCAGCATGCACTTTTTAGGTCTTAGGGAATACACTGAGAAGGGGAATAGCTGGGTCAAATGGTGGTTCCATTCCTAGCTTCCAAGAAATCTCCATACTTCTTTCAAATTGGCTGCACCAATTTGCAGTCCCACCAGCAATGTACAGGTGTACCCTTTTCCCCACATCGTCACCAGCACTTGTTGTTTGACTTCATAATGGCTGCCAATCATACTGGAGTGAGATGGTATCTTAGGGTGGGTTTGTTTTCCATTTTTCTGACTGCAAGAGATGGTGAGCATTTTTTCATGTACTTATTGATTGATTGTATGTCCTCATCTGAGAAGTGTCTGTTCAGGTCCTTGGACCATTTGTTGATTGGGTTATTCGTTTTCTTATTGTTTAATTTTTTGAGTTCTTTGTATACTCTGGATATTAGGGCTCTACCTGAAGTGTGAGGAGTAAAGATTTGTTCACAGAATTTAGGCTCCCTATTTACCTCTCTTATTGTTTCTTTTGCTGAGAAAAAACTTTTTGCTTTGAGTAAGTCCCATGTGTTGATTCTAGTTATTAACTCTTGTTATTAACTCTTGTGCTATGGATGTCCTATTGAGGAATTAGGAGCCCAACCCCACAGTAGGTAGATCATAGCCAACTTTTTCTTGTATCAGATGCAGTGTCTCTGATTTGATATCAAGCTCCTTGATCCATTTTGAGTTAACTTTTGTGCATGACGAGAGAAATGGATTCAGTTTCATTTTGTTGCATATGAATTTCCAGTTTTCCCAGAACCATTTGTTGAAGATGCTATCCTTCCTCCATTGCATGCTTTTAGACCCGATTGACATTGCATTTAACATATAGAGAATTTTGGTTATATTGCCATTTTGATGATGTTAGTTCTGCCTATCCATGAACATAGTATATTTTTCCATCTTCTAAGATCTTCTTCTATTTCTCTCTTTAGGGTTCTGTAGTTTTCATTTTATAAGTCTTTCACCTCTTTTGTTAGGTTGATTCCCAAGTATTTTTTTTTTTTGTGTGTGTGTGTGTGTGGATATTTTGAATGGAATGGTTGTCCTCATTTCTATTTCAGAGGATTTGTTGCTGATATACAGGAATGCCTTTGATTTATGCGTATTGATTTTATATCCTGCCAGTTTGGTGAATTCATTTATTAGCTCTAATAGTTTCTTTGTATACCTTTTTGGGTCTGCTAAGTATAGAATCATGTCATCTTCAAATAGTGATAATTTACGTTCTTCTTTTCCTATTTTTATGCCTTTGATTTCTTTAATCTCTCTAATTGCTCTGGCCAGTGTTTCGAGAACTATGTTGAACAGAAGTAGTGAGAGAGGGCATCCCTATCTTCTTCCAGATTTTAGAGGGAATGCCTTCAATTTTTCTCCATTCAGAATGATGCTAGCCTGAGGCTTAGCATAGATTGCTTTTACATTATTGAGGTATGTTCCTGTTATCCCTAGTTTTTCCAGAGTTTTGAACATAAAGGGATGCTGTACATTGTCGAATGCTTTTTCTGCATCTATCGAGATGATCAAATGGTTCTTATTTTTAAGTCTATTGATGTGATGAATAACATTTATTGATTTCTGTATATTGAACCAGCCTTGCATCCCAGGGATGAATTCTACTTGATCATGGTGCACAATTTTTTTAATATGTTTTTGTATCCGATTCGCCACAATTTTATTGAGGATTTTTGCATTTTTCCTGAAATAGCTTGAAAAGTATTGGTATTAGTTCCTCTTTAAAGGTTTTGTAAAACTCTGCTGTATACCCATCCGGTCCTGGGCTTTTCTTAGTTGGTAGTCTTTTGATGGTTTATTCTATTTCCTCAATTGTTATGGGTCTGTTTAGGTTGCCTATATCCTCCTGACTCAATCTGGGCAGATTATATGACTTGAGAAATTTATCGATGCCTTCACTATCTTCTATTTTATTGAAGAATAAGAATTCAAAATAATTTCGGATTATCTTCTGTATTTCTGAACTATCTGTTGTGATACTGAATTCTCCCTCTTCTTTTCTTTGTTAGCTTGGCTAAGGGTCGGTCGATTTTATTTATTTTTTCAAAGAACCATCTTTTAGTTTTGTCAATTTTTTCAATTGTTTCTTTGTTTCGATTTCATTAATTTCAGCTCTGATTTTAATTATTTCTTGGCTTCTACTTCTTTTGCTGTTGTTTTGCTCTTCTTTTTCTTGGATTCTGAGATAAAGTATGAAGTATGAGATCATTTATTTGTCTTTTTTTTTTTTCCTTTTTTTAAGGAATGAAATCCAAGCAATGAATTTTGTTCTTAGAACTGCTTTCAATGTGTCCCATAGATTCTGATATGTAATGTCTGTGTTTTCATTTATCTCTAAGAATTTTTTAATTTCCTCCTTGGTGTCTTCTATAACCCATTGATCATTCAGTAACCTATTTTTCATTCTCCATGTGATACATGATTTTTCCTTCTTTCTTTCATTGTTGATTTTCAGTTTCATTTCCTTATGATCAGATAAGATGCCTGGTATTATATCTACTCCTTTATATTGTCTAAGAGTAGCTCTGTGACATAATATATGATTTATTTTTTGAGAAGTATCCATGTGCTGCTGAGAAAAAAGTGTAACTACTTGATGTTGGGTGGTATATTCTATATATATATATCATATGTCTGGGTTATTAATTGTGTTATTGAGTTCTATAGTTTCATTATTCAACTTTTGTTTGGAAGATCAGTCCATTAGTGAGAGAGGTGTGTTTGAGTCTCCCATGAGTATTGTATATTGGTTTATTAGAATCTTGAACTTGAGAAGAATTTGTTTGATGAACATAGCTGCACCAATGTTTGGGGCATATATATTTATGATTGTTATGTCTTGTTGGTGTATGGTTTCCTTGAGCAGTATGTAGTGTCCCTCTTTATCCCTTTTGATTAACTTTGGCTTCAAATCTATTTTATTTGATATGAGTATGGACACTTCTGCTTGTTTCCGAAGTCCATATGAGTGATATGATTTTTCCCAACTTTTCACCTTCAGTCTATGTATATCTTTTCCTAACAAATGCGTCTCCAGTAGGCAGCATATTGTTGGGTCTTGTTTTATGATCCATTCTACTAGCCTGTGTCTCTTAATTGGTGAGTTTAAGCCATTAACATTTAGGGTTATTATTGAGATATGGGTTGTTCTTCCAGCCATATTTGTATATTTATGTTACTAAACATGGTTTGTTTTCCTCCTTGATTATTTTCCCCCCTTTACTCCTCTACCTCCCACTGTTGGTTTTAATTGTTATTTTCCATTTCCCCTTCCTGTGATGTTTTGCCAAGGATGTTTTTAAGAAATCGTTTTCTAGCTGCAAATTCTTTTAACTTTTGTTTATCGTGGAAAGTTTTAATTTCATCTTCTATCCTGAAGCTTAATTTCGCTGGATACACAATTCTTGGTTGGAACCCATTTTCTTTCAGTGTTTGAAAAATGTTATTGCAGGATCTTCTAGCTTTCAGAATCTGTGTTGAAAGATCAGCTGTTATCCTGAATGGTTTACCACTAAATGTAATCTGCTTCCTTTATCTTGTAGCTTTTAAAATTCTCTCCTTTTTCCGTATGTTGGGCATCTTCATTATAATATGTCTAGGTGTGGATCTCTTATGATTTTGCACATTTGGCATCCTGTAAGCTTCTAGGATTTGCGATTCTGTCTCATTCTACAAGTCTGGGAAGTTTTCTCCTATATTTCATTGAATATATTGCTCATTCCTTTTGTTTGGACCTCTATACCTTCCTGTATCCCAATGACTCTTAAGTTTGGTCTTTTTATGTTATCCCATATTTCTTGGATGTTCTGCTCATGGTTTCTTAAAAGTCTTGCTGAGCTGTCTGTGTTCTTTTCAAGTTGAAATAATTTGTCTTCATTGTCTGATGTTCTATCTTCTAAGTGTTCTACTCTGCTGGTAGTATTCTCAATTGAGTTTTTAAGTTGGTTTATTGATTCCTGCATTCCTAGGATTTCTGTTTGTTTGATTTTATAATCTTTATCTCCCTGTATAGTTGATCTTATGCTTCTTGGATTTTTTTTATGTAATTCATTATCAAGGTGATCTTTCATTGTCTGATTTTGCTCTCTAATGTCTTCCTTGAGACTCCAGATCATCTGAAGCATGTATATCCTGAGTTCTTTATCTGACATTCCATCTGCTGCAGATATTACCTCTTCTAACGTGGACTTTACCTGCATTGCTTATGGTCCTTTCTTTCCTTGTCTTTTCATACTGTTCATATTTCTTTCTGCTTGGTGAAACTGTTGTGTTATTGAATTTTTCCCCTATATATTTATATTGCTCTTGTATAGTTTCAAAGTCTCCCTCGCAGGCACGGGTGGTGGCTCTGCCCCTCCTACAATTGGGACAATGTGCCTACCACACCAGCAGGCTGCTGGGCCTGTTCTGTAAGTCGGTAGCTGGTCCGCCTACCTTGAAGGTGCGAGCAGCAGCTCTGCCCCTCTGCAGGCACTCGGCCTGTTCTGCCAGTGGGTCGCAAGTCGGGCTACTTTGCAGGCGTGGGCGGCAGCTTTGACCATCCGTGGGCCACTGGGTCTGTTTTGTCTGTCCCTTGCAGGTCTGTCTACCTTGCAGGCGCCTGTGGCTGCTCCGCCCCTCCCCCAACCGGGACGATGTGTATACCATGCTGGCGGGCCATAGGCCTGGTCTGTCGGTGGTTGCAGGTCCACCTACCTTGCAGGCGCAGAGGGCGTCTCTGCCCCTCCGCAGATTGCTGGGCCTGTCCTGCTGTGGGTCAC
Organism: Callospermophilus lateralis; assembly: GCF_048772815.1. Lineage (NCBI taxonomy): Eukaryota > Metazoa > Chordata > Mammalia > Rodentia > Sciuridae > Callospermophilus > Callospermophilus lateralis. The sequence continues at coordinate 328,523 of NW_027512554.1, forward strand.
AGGTCTGCCTACCTTGCAGGCCCGGCGGCATTGCCCCTCCCCCAACCAGGGCGATGTGTTTTCCACGGTGGCGGGCCACTGGTCCTGTTCAGCCGGTGGGTCGCAGGTCCGCCTACCTTGAAGGAGCGATTGGCAGATCTGCCCCTCCCTCTCTCAATGTGTTTTTAAAGTTGACAAATATGTGAATTCCTGTCTCCCTTTCTCTGTAGCATATTCAGCACATGTATTTTTATATGCACATATAGAATCCTACCTGGTATCACACGTACATTTTTGTGAGGTTGCTGACTTGGCAGATACAAATTATGAGAAGAGATCACTCCTCCTAAACGATGTTGTAACTGAAAATTTAAGCTATGGGTGAGCTTCCTAGTTAAACAATATTACACATAAATCCATGCTCAGTAAAATGAAGATTTTTGGATCTGTGGATGATATATATTTCATGAAGAATTTCAATTGGCATATATATTGCTACTTTTTAATGTCTGTTTTGTGTGTGTGTGTGTGTGTGTATACACACTCTTGTATATATATATATATATATATATATATATATATATATATATATGCACACTCTCCATATATTTCAAAATGTGAAATAGATGTGTCTTATGTACAGTCCCAAAATTCATTCATGTTCATGTATGTGCAATTATAATCAAATTTTCACAAGATTATTCTCAGAAATATTCATCCACCTGAAATACATATTTGTTTCTTAGGACTGAAAACTAAATTCAGTGAATGGTGCATTCAAATCCTAATATTTCTACATTAACTGACTCAGTTTAACATCAATGCAAGAAGATTCCTATGGGACATGATGTTTATTTTGACGTTCATTTTTACTCAACACTGGTACATTACTATTCCTTCAGTTAATGCACATCAGAGGATATGTATTTCATCTACAATTTCACAAATTTATACGCATTTGTTTCACTTTCAGTCACTTCCTGCTTCAGAACACATGTATTTCTCCAGGTTTCTTGACTGGTCTTTTTATGAGACTTTTTTCCAAAAAAAAATTTTCAATTTCCATAATCAATTTGAAGCAAAACTCACACACTCTTCATGATAAACCATAATCCTCATATTACCATTAGATGTAAAACGGGTTGGAATGAATGGTTGTATATCAATATAAGATTTCCTGTATATTTTCACATTTCAATTCAATCCATTATTTGAAGTTGGAACCAGTTATATTATTTATTCACAGTATGGTCTATACATGCATATTCTCCATATTCAAAGACAAAGAGTACACCTGTTTGTACCCCGAATACTAATTTATACATCTTCAAAATATTGCTCCCAGAAATGGTGGAAGAAATACTCAGGTCACCTTATCTACATATACATTGTATCACAGTAATATTCTGGACACAAAAAGCAAAAGTCACACTTATGATTGTACCAAAGCCTAAATGGAAACTGAACATGGATTCCTAAAAACATCCAGGTCCACTTTGCCTAATAGTCTCAAATATCAATCCTATTGGTGACTACGTATTTGTTTCTTCCTAAAATTATATATTCAACCTAAATGCAGTTAATAATGTCTAATCCTATCACTCACTCTATACTTTGCCTGATTTCCTAATGTCTCTATTGATGTCTGTTTTCCTAAATATTTTCCCCAGTTCACCATGTGAGTGACTCTTCACATGTGATGATATTTACTTTCACTCTCTAAGCGAAACCCTATTGATAAAGAATTTTTGGTCCAAATCCTGTACTCACTCTTCTTCTGAAAGCTACTGACTATCTTCCTAATCTTACTGAGTTTCCCTGTTTGAGTGGAAGTTCTCTTTTCCATTCAATCATCCAAGGTACAAGGTCCTATGCCATTGATTATCGATTTATCTGAGACATATATGCGGAACATAATTCAAAGCTAAGTATCACTATCAACAGCTCAATGCCCTTCTGAGCTTCAAATCTTACCTAGATTTCTGTTTTCATACTTATATTTTATGTCTATGTTTTAATAAATATCACAGGTTCCCAATACCATTATTCATCCAGCAGAATGATTCCTAACCCAAATCAAACATGTTATTAAACCCTAAACATACACTGTTCCCACAATCTCACTTAACAAAAGACCAGGGACAGTGTTGGTCTTACAATACAGGAATGTAGGGGATATTCCATATGCTGAAAAACTCAAACGTCCATGCAGATGTGATCCCTGGAGAAGATATAGGCAGCTATGAAGGACTTTAAAGAGCAAAACTCATCTTCCATTGCAAACAACCTGGTCAGGATGAAGGGTTGTATCTTAATGAGCCTCTCTGTTCTCAATGTAGAGAAAATGGACCAAACCAGGCCTGTGTGGAGAGCTGTTCCTGGGTGCTTATGGTTGATTCACCATTCTAACTTGTGAAAGTGTCACAGGAAGTAGGGGCAGCCTCTACCTCATGGGACCCTTGGAAGCAACTGTTAGGACAAAGTGATTGCCAAGGCAGTGTCCTCATTCACTACCTGAAGTAAGTGATCTCACCTCTCTTCCTTGGTGATGGAACTCTCTGAACTTGTGTGCAGAAGCCAGGCAACCAGAGCCAGTCCCAGTCCCAGTCCCATTGAGGTCACTTGTTTGGATTTACCAAGGACAGAATCAGTGTTTCCTGGAACCTAATGATGTGAGGATGGCCAAATGCCAGGAGAGCTTTGTAGAGGGGCCTTTCCTGAGAAAAAGGTACTTTCCCATTTCTGGCTCCTGACAACGTCACAGATTTGGCCAAGGAGACCATATCTGAGACAGGACAGGCCATTTGGGGGTACATAGTATGGCCTACCAGTCAGATGACACTCAGGATAGTCACAGAATTACTTGGGGGAAGGAGGTGTCTTTGTGGGTGTGGGAGTGAGTTTGTGGTTTTTTCTCATGTTCTGAGAATAAGTAGGAAAGGCAGTTTGTTGGGTTTGGAGTGGACTGTGTCTAGTAATTCCTTTGACAATGTGAGTGTTTCTATGTCTGTGTAACTCTCTGTGTCCGTGGTTGTATTCATTAGAAAAGAGAATTCATCTATGGATGTGTCCTGTCTAGTAGAAATAATTCCAGCATTTATCCTGCCTAATTTATGAATGGACTGTGACTTGCCTTATCAATGGGCAACACGTACTATCTTCCTAAGTTCCTGTTTTCTTTCTGAATCTGGCCACTCTCCAGAGTAGGCTCATGGTTTTTTGTCCAAGTTATGTACCACCTCCAACCTCTGTGACATGGCCATGTATTCTATAGCTGAAAGGAAAGGGAGCATCTCAGAAAACTCAGATATCAGTGTGACAAGGAAAGTCTCAGTGGAGAAAACCAGCTTTGGGCCTTTTGCTTCCCTATTCCTCTGTTGCCCTGAATGTCAGGAAGGTCTTTGCCTCAGGCCACCCCTTTGTGAATCCTGAAGAAAACAGTTTTCAAATGGAAATGAATGGGCATCACCTGTGGCTGTTTGCTAAAATCCTTTGAGAGATATGTGTGTGAATCAGCCTCTTGGCCGTGTGTGAGGCTGTGTCTTAGATATTCAGCGCCTAATGGATCTTAAGAAAGATCCCATGTGTTCATCCAAAACCAAAATGTCTAAAAAATCAGTCATTGTAGATGAGGTTTATTGCCTTTCTCTGTTAGGTTCCTGACCTCCAACAAGTGAATTTTTGGATCCTTTAAATTAATCGAGTTCTTCAAAGCCCTGCAGAGGCTAGCCCATATGTGCTTGGGTTTTCTAATGAATCCAAATCACATAAAGAATCTATACATGACAGTCAGTAGGCCTCAAATTGGAGAAGCAGAGCAGTATTAGTGGCAGGCCTATTAAATCACTCCTTGTTTACAGGAAGGGTGTCCAGGTCACACTGACTTTAGGCAAATGAGGGCAAGGGAGATTATTTCAGACTCTGTCTTGTGCTTTACCCCTCATGGAAACCTCCAGCCAGAGGTAATGATGAGTGTCTATATGGAAGAAGATGAGGGCAATGTGGGAGTGTTTTGGATTTAATTGTGGTCATTTATTTGGCTGTTGGAAGATAAGACTGGGTCCACCTGGGCTTTAACTCGGGTTTGATTCACCTTAGAGACTGAGTTCTGGAACTGACCTCAGAGAAGTATTCACATGAATTGTGTTGGGATTTTAGGAGGCCACGCATTAGACTTGCCCTTGGAAACTGAAATCTAAACCCAGGGTGGCTTTCCACAAAGCACTGAGAATGTCAGCCAGGATATACCCGGATTTTATTCTGAAAGACTTGGCAGGCATATTTGAGAGTCAAAACACCCATGGACCTCACATTGTAGACCTCAATGGGCCTGGCCTCATGTGACCTTTAGGCCACTCTTTGGGAAGCATTGCCTGTGAGAGTTCTCCAGATCTTTCATTGAAATGAGCTTCCAAAACATTTAATGGTTCATGAATGAATTGAAACCCACTGTGGCTCCAAATTCCTCTTTGAAAAATGGCTAGATAAATACCATGAAATTTTTTAAATTCCCATGACCAGGTGGCACTGGAGAACAGTTAGATCCCCTGATGCTCATCATGAGTGTACCAGACTGGGCCTTGATTTACTGGGTTTCATGAAAATGGCATAGAACAAAGATGCCAGTAAGTTGGAACCTTCTGAGTAGTGCGCCTTGAGCAGTTGTGGGCAGGTGTGTGACAAAACATCTGTGGTGGGGCCATGTGGATCTGCCATTGGCTTCCAAATAGCATGTGATTGACTTGCAGCAGCCAGCAGACCCATTTATGTAAAGGCACCTTGTTATATAGAGAGGTTTCAGGGCAATGTTCAGAATTGGGTTGCAATGGAAAAGGGGGCAATGTAGCAAGCAATGAGTGATAGAAGCCTGGATGGTGCATTCTCCTGCAGACTCTAACCCACCACAAGTGACAGAACTCCCTGCAGCACTGTGTCCCAGTTGAACTCCTTGTATTTTGTAAAGCAAATATCAAACTCACTGTGCAGCAGCAAGAAACACCACGAAAAGTGGAGGATGACCAAATGTCTTCACAGCGACACGGGGAGACACTAAGCCCCCAGTGGCCACAGTTTACCTACAAAGAGAGAATTCAGCACTGCTGCCCCATGTTCATTGGAAAATAAGAAAACATGTCGTCCAGGTCACATACATGCAGACCCATCTTTGATGGTCTCACTAGAAAGAAAGCTAAAACTTCTGACAACAACTTATATTTCAAGTGCCCAATCTCACATGCAGTTTCTCAAACAGTCTTTAGGCCAGAAGAGCTCCATGTTGGTGTTGTGTTTACCATGTCCCTTGCTTTTGGAAACTCCTCTACCATCTCGAAGTTTGTGAACTCCTGAGCATTTTCCATTCCAGACATGTATTCACAAATTTTCTAACTCTTCTCCTCTAATTGTGTCTTCCTTGGAGCGAAGGTAATGTCAAGGCATTGTTCTGGATCAGAGTGGGAAGTTTTGGGTTGCACATATTTGCACACACATTTGATACAATTTCCAATTTTCCATTCAAAATACAGAATCCCTGACACTATCCCATACCCTACTTGACTCTGGCTACTAATCCTAATATGATGGAGAAAAATAACACAAACAGAATATAAATACAAGCAGTTCAAAGGAGGCATGATGTATATTTGGACTTGCCTTTTACATGATAAAGTTTATGTGTTATAAATCTAGTCAATTTTTAATTAAATAGTTCTCCATGTGTTTTTAAAGTTCAAAATATGTGTATTACTGACTCCCTTTCTCTGTAGCCTATTCAACATATGTATTTTTATATGCACATACCGAAAGCTACCTGGTATCACACCTACATTTTTGTGAGGTGGCTTCCTCAGCAAATACAAATTGTGAGAAGAGATCACTCCTCCTAAACGCTTTGGAACTGAATATTCAACCTATGGGTGAGCTTCCTAGTTGAATAAAATTATACATAAATCCATATTCTGTAAAATATATATTTTTGCATTTGTGGATGATATATATTTCATGATGGATTTCGATTGGCATATATTACTACATTTTAAAGTCTGTGTGTGTGTTTTGTGTGTGTGTGTGTGTGTGTGTGTGTGTGTGTGTGTGTATATATATAGTCTCCATATTTTTCAAAATATGAAATATTTGTGTCTTATTTAGAGTCCCAAAATTCATTCATGTTCATGTATGTGGATTTATAATAAAATTTTCACAAGATTATTCTCAGAAATATTCATCCACCTGAAGTACATATTTGTTTCCTAGTACTGAAAACTAACTACAGTGATTGGTGCCTTCAAATCCTAATATTTCTACAGTAACTGAACTAGTTTAACATCAATGCATGTAGAATTCTATTGGACGTGTTGTGTATTTTGACGTTCGTTTTTATTCCACACTGGTACATTACTCTTTCTTAAGTTTATGGACATCATAGGACATATATTTCATCAACAATTTTGCAAATTTATAGGCATTTGTTTCACTTTCAATCGCTTCCTGCTTCAGAACACATGTATTCCTCCAGGTTTCTTGACTGGTCTTTTCATGAGACTTCTTTCCAAACAAATTATTTTCGATTTTCATAATCAATTTGAAGCAAAGTCACACACTTTTCATGATAAACCAAAATCCTCATATTTCCATTAGATGTATAATGGGTTGGAATGAATGATTGTATATTAATATAAGATTTCTTATTTGTTTTCAAATTTATTTCAATCTATTATTTCAAGTTGAAACCAGTTTTATTATTTATTCACAGTATGGTCTATTCATGCATTTCCTCTGTATTCATAGACACAGGGTGCACCTTTTTGTAGCCCCAATACAAATTTATACATCTTCAAAATATTGCTTCCAGAAATGGTGGAAGAAATACTCATGTCACCTGATCTACATATACATTTCATCACAGTAATATTCTAGACACAAAATTCAAAGGTCACACTTATGATTCTACCAAATCCTAAATAGAAAGTGAACATGGATTACTAAAAACATCCATGTCCAGGGTGCCTTATGCTCTCAAATGTCAATCCGATTGGTGACTACATATTTGTTTCTTCCTAAGATTATATGTTCAACCTCAACCCTGTTGAATATATCTAATCCTATCACCCACTTTATACTTTGCCTGATTTCCTAATGTCTCTATTGATATCTGCATTCCTACATATTTTCCCCACTTCATCATTGTTAGAGACACTTCACATGTGCTGTTATTGAAATTCACTCTCTAACCGAAACCCTATTGCTAAATAACTTTTGGTCCAAATCCTATACTCATTGTTATTCCGATACTTACCGACTATCTTCCTGATCCTACTGACTATCTCTGTTTGAGGGGATGTTCTCTTCTACATTCAATCATCCAAGGTACAAGTTCCTATGCCATTGTATATCAATTTATCTGAGATACCTGTGCAGAACGTAATTCAAGCTAAGTAATCCAATCAAGGACCCAATGACTTTCTGGACTTCAAATCTTACCTGGATTTCTGTTTTCATACTTATATTTCACCTATATATTCTTGTAAGTATTGCAGTTACCCAATACCATTATACATCCCGTAGAATGATTCCTAACCCAAATCGAACTGGTTATTAAGCATAACCATACACTGTTCCCTCAATATAACATTACAGAAGAGCTGGAACAGAGTTGGTCTTACAATGCAGGGATGGAGGGGATCTTCCACCTACTTAGAACCTCAATGGTCCATGCAGAAATTATCCCTGGAAAACATGTAGGCAGGTATGAAGGACCTGAGAGAGCAAAGGTCATCTTCCATGGCAAACAGCCTGGTCAGGATGAAGGGTTGTGTCTGAATCAGCCTCTCTCTTCTTAATGTAGAGAAGATGGACCAAACCAAGCCTGTGTGGAGAGCTGTTCCTGGGTGACTATGGTTGATATACCATTCTAACTTGTAAAAATGTCACAGGAATTGGGGCAGCATCCATCTCATGGGACCCTTGGAAGCAACTGTTAGGGCAAAGTAGTTGCCAAGGCAGTGACCTCATTCAGTTCCTGAAAAAAGTGACCTCACCTCACTTCCTTTGTAGTGGAACTCTCTTAACTTGGGAACCAGGAAGCTAGGCCCCCAGAGCCAGTGCCAGTCCCAGTTGGCACACTTGATTGGATTTACCAAGGACAGAGTCAGTCTTTATTGGTACCAACTGATGTGAGGATGGCCAAATGCCAGGAAAGCTATGAATACAGGTGTTTCCTGAGAAAGCAGGTAGTTTTTCTGGCAAAGACACCAAATCTGAGAAAGTACAGGCCATTTCGGGGGAACATGGTATGGCCCACCAGTCAGAGGAAACTCCAGATAATCAAAGACCTACTTCTGGGAAGGAGGTGCTTTGTGGGTGTGGGTGTGAGTTTGTGGTTTTTTCTCATGTTCTGAGAATAGGTAGGGATGGTGGATTGTTTGTTTTTGAGTGGATTGTTTCTAGAAAGTCGTTTGACATGGCGAGGGTTTCTAAAAGTGTATCCCACTGTGTCCGTGGTTGTTGACATTTGAAAAGAGAATTCATCAATGGAAGTGCCCTGTCTAGTAGAAACCTACCCAGCATTCAACCTGCGCAATTGATGAATGGACTGCAGCTTGCCTTATGAATGGACAACACCTACTATCTTCCTAAGCTCCAGTTTTCTTCCTGAATTCTGGCCACTCTCCGGAATAGTCTCATGGTTTGGTGTCCAAGATATGTACCGCCTCCAAGCTTTGTTACATGGCCATGTACTGGATAGCTGAAGGCAATGGGAGCATCTCAGAAAACTCAGATATCAGTGTGACCAGTAAAGTCTCAGTGGAGAAACCCTGCTTTGGGCCTTTTGCTAACCTATTGTTCTGTTGCCCTGAATGTCAGGAATTTCTTTGCCTCAGGGAACCCCTTTGTAAAGCCTGAAGAAAACAGTTTTCAAATGAAAATGAATGGGCATCACCTGTGGCTGTTTGCTTAATTGCTTCAAAAGGGATGTGTCTGAATCAGCCCCTTGGCCCTATGTGAGGCTGGGGCTTAGATTCTCGGCACCTGACGGATCTACAGAAAGATCCCATCTCTGAATCCAAAACCAAAATGGCCATAAGAGCAGTCAATGTGGATGAAGTCTCTTGCCTTCCTCTGTAAGTCCTGACCTCTATCAAGTGAGAATAGATATCATTTGGGTCAAATGAGTTTTTCAAAGCCCTGAAGAGGCTAATGCATAGGTGCTTGGATTTTCTCATGACTCCAATTCACACAAAGAATTTATACTCAACAATCAGTAACAGTCAAAATGGAGAAGCAGAGCAGTATTAAGGGCAGGCCTATTTGATCACTCCTGGTTCACAGGAAGGGTGTCCAGGCCACCCTGACTTTAGGCAATTGAGGGGTAAGTGAGCTTATTTTGGACACTGTCTTGGGCTGCATCCCTCATGAAAACCTGCAGCAAGAGGTTATGATGAGTGTCTCTATGGCAGAAGATGAGGGTCATGTGGGAGTGTTTTGGTTTCAATTGCGGTCATTTGTGTGTTAGTGGAATAGGCCACTAATGAGATTCGCCCTTCTAAACTGAGATCTAGCTCACTCCTTGGGAAAAATTGCCTGTGAGAGTTCTCCAGATCTTTTATTGAAATGAGCTTCCTCACCATTTAATGGTTCCTGAATGAATTGAAACCCACAGTGCTTCCAACTTCATCCTTGAAAAGTGGCTACATAAATACCATGAAATTTTTGCCATTCCAATGACCAGGTGGCACTGGAGAACCTTTGATGTCCTTTTGCTCATCATGAGTGTACCAGCTAGTGCCTTGATTGTCTGGGTTTCATGAAAATGGTGTAGAACAGAAATGCCAGTAACTTGTAGCCTACTGAATAGTGGTGTGTGTGCAGGTGGTGTGCAGGTGTGTGATAAAACATCTCTTGTGGTGCCATGCGGATCTGCCATTACTTCCAAAGGGCTTGAGACTGACATGATGCATCCAGCAGAACCTTATATGTCTGAAACCTCTCCATGTAAAGGCATCTTTTTATATGGAGATTTTCAGGGCAATGTTCAGAATCAGGTTGCTATGATCAAGGGGGCAATCTATGTGGGATAGAATCCTGGTTGGTGAATTCTCCTGCAGACCCTGACCCACCATACATGACAGAACTCCCTCCAGCACTGGGTCTCAGTTGAACTCATTTTATTTAGTGAAGCAAATACCAAACTCCCAGTGCAGCGGCAAGAAACACCATGAAAAGTGGAGGATGACCAAATGGCTTCACAGTCCACACGGGGAGACACTTAGCCTTCAGTGGCCACAGTTTACCTACAAAGAGTGAATTCAGCACTGCCGCCTCATGTCTTTTGGAAAATAAGAAACCATGTTCTCCAGGTTACATAGATGCAGACACAGCTTTGATGCTTTCACTAGAAATGAAGCTAAAGCTCCTGACAAAAACATATATTTCAAGGATCTTCTAGCTTTCAGAGTCTGTGTTGAAATATCAGCTGTTATCCTGATTGCTTTACCCCTAAATGTAATCTGCTTCCTTTCAATTGTAGCTTTTAAAATTCTCTCTCTATTCTGTACGTTGGGTATCTTCATTATAATGCGTCTAGGTGTGGATCTCTTATGATTTTGCACATTCGGCGTCCTGTTGGCTTCTAGGACTTGGGAGTCTGTCTCATTCTTCAAGTCTGGGAAGTTTTCTCGTATTATTTCATTAAATACATTGCTCATTCTTTTGGTTTGGACCTCTATACCTTCCTGTATCCCAATGACTCTTAAGTTTGGTCTCTTTATGTTATCCCATATTTCTCGGATGTTCTGTTCATGGTTTCTTAACAGTCTTGCTGAGCTGTCTATGTTCTTTTCAAGTTGAAATACTTTGTCTTAATTGTCTGATGTTCTATCTTCTAAGTGTTCTACTCTGATGGTAGTGTTCTCAATTGAGTTTTTAAGTTGTTTTATTGCTTCCTGTATTTCTAGGATTTCTGTTTGTCATTTTTTACAACTTCTATCTCCCTGTATAATTGATCTTTTGCTTCTTGGATTTGTTTGTGTAATTCATTGTCGAAGTGATCTTTCATTGTCTGATTTTGCTGTCTAATGTCTTCCTGGAGACTCCAGATTATCTGAAGCATGTATATCCTGAGTTTTTTATCTGACATTCCATCTGCTGCAGCTATTACCTCTTCTAAAGTTGGGTTGACCTGCATTGCTTGTGGTCCTTTTTTCTTTGTCTTTTCATACGGCTCGCGTTTATTTCTGCTTGGTGAAACTGTTGTGATTTTGAAATTTTCCCCCTATATATTTATATTGCTCTTGTATATTTGAAAAGTCTTCCTTGCAGGGGCGGGGGGTGGCTGTTGTGCTCTTCCAATTGGGGTGATCTATCTACCATGCTGATGGGCCGCTGGGCCTGTTCTCCTGATTGGTCGCAGGTCTGCCTACCCTGCAGGCGCGGGAAGCGGCTCTGCTAAGCCCCTCCTCTAATTGGTGTGACGTGTGTACCACACCCATGGACCCCTGGGGTGTTCTGCCAGTCGGTCTCAGGTCTGCCTACCTTAGAGGCGCGGGCGGCGGCTCTGTTCTGCCCCTACTCCAATTGGGGTGACGTGACTATCATGCCGGCGGGTGGGTGGGCCTGTTCTGCCGTTGGTCGCAGGTCTGCCTACCTTACGGGCATGGGCGATGGATCTGCTCTGCCCCTACTCCAAATGGGGTGAAGTGTCTGCCACGCTGGCAGGCCGCTGGGCCTCTTCTGCTGGTCGGGTGCAGATTTGTCTACCTTGAGGGCGCGGGTGGTGGCTCTGCTCTGCCGCTACTCCAATTGGGGTGTCGTGACTACGAAGCCGGCAGGTTGCTGGGCCTGTTCCGGGCACCATGGGCAAAGACTCTGCTCTGCCCCTACTCCTATTGGGGTTATGTGACTACCATGCCGGTGGGCCACTTGGATTGTACTAGGTGCTGGAGAAGGCTCTGCTCTGCAATTACTCCAATTGAGGTGACGTGACTACCATGCCTGCTGGTCGCTAGGCCTGTTCTGGGCACCTGTGGCCGCTCTGCTCTGCCTCTATTCCAATTGGAGTGAAGTGAGTATCATGCAGGTGTGTCGCTGGGCCTGTTCCAGGCATGGGCAGCGGCTCTGCTCTGCCCCTCTGGGTTGATGACAAAGTGAGAGAGACTCGGGTGTTTCTGACTCACTTTCTTTACCAGGAGACCAACTGTTTCTGTCACCGCTGGTATTAATGAAGTTATCTCCTCCGCTGCTTTCTGATGACATCAGATCTCTGCCATGTTGGTATCCCATGCAAAAGGCAGCATTTTGTTCCCTTTGCTGGGTGACCAAAGCAATGGGTGAGTCCTGACTTGCCCTCACAAGCCTCGTCTCAATCCTGTTGCCACTGCCTATGAAGGCTCGGTTGATATTTACCTCCACATTATTCAGCAAGACCCGGACCGGGAAGCAGTTTCCACGGGTTCTTGAGCCCTGGGCCAGATCAGTTCAGGGAGGCCAAATTTGGCCGCTCTGGGCTCAGTGTATGTTCTAATAGGAGCAGGCTCCAAGACGCAGTTTCTGCGGGTTCTTTAGCACTGAGCCTGAGTAATTTGTCTGCGAAGCAAAGGTGAATGGAATCCTGAAATTACCTGTTCTATAGCTGAATGAGCTGCGATCAGTCGAAAACAGGGATGGTGACGTCAGCTCTTCAAGATGGTGGATGCTGGCTTCCTCTGTGGTCTGACCGGTATGGAGAACGGAATTGGACCGCATCCATCCCCGTCTCAATCCCAGAATTCAGCACTGAGCACAGTAATTGCATAGCGGGCAGGAGCCCATAGAATCCGCACCACTGTATATTTGCGATGCTATCTCGTCTTTTCCCAGTGCGCGCCACACACTCTAGCTGCAGGGCAATTTGCTGAATAAGCAGCATGACCCTCCGTGCGGAAAAATCACTCGCGTTTGAGCCCCCGTAGCTGATCCTCGTGAGATGGATATATGTCCACTAGGTTTTGGAGCACCCCAAATTTGCTGGAAATTCCTAACAAGATAGGTTTTAGCCGTTCTAACTTGTCATTTTCCCGCACAGTGACGCGGTACATGGGGGTAATGCACTCCATTCGCCGCCATCATATGATCCCCCAAAGTTAGTTTTCAGTAGAAGGAAAAAAATATGTATTTCAGGTGGAGGAATATTTCTGAGAATAATCTTGTGAAAAGTTGATTATAAATCCACATACATGAATATGAATGAATTTAGGGAGGGTATAAAAAGAAAAATATACTAAATATTTTGAAAAATCTGGAGAGTGAATATATATATATATATATATATATATATATATATATATATATATATATATACACACACAGACACACACACACACAGACATTAAAAAGTAGCATTATGTATGTGAATTGAAATTCACCATGAAATATATATCATCCACAGATCCAAAAATATTCATTTTAATGTACATGGATTCATGTTGTTTAACTAAAAAGCTCACCCATATGTTGAATTTTCAGTTCCAACAGCGTTAAGTAGGAGTGATCTCTTCTCACAATTTGTATCTGCCAAGCCAGCCACCTCACCAAATGTACGACTGATACCAGGTAGAATTCTGTATGTGCTTATAAAAATACATGTGATGAATAGGCTACAGAGAAAGGGAGACAGTTATTCACATATTTGTTAACTTTGAAAACACATGGAGAACTATTTCAATTAAAATTCGCTAGATTTATAACACCTACAATTTATCATACGAAAGGCAAGTCCAATTATACACCATGCCTCCTGTGAACCTCTTGTATTTGTATTCTGTTTGGGTTATTATTCTCCATCAAATTAGGATAAGAAGTCAAAGTCTAGTAGGGCATGTGTTAGTGTCAGGGATTCAGTATTTCGAATGGAAAATTGGAAAATGTATCCAATGTGTATGCAAATATGTGCTACACAAAAATCTTCCCACTCTCATTCAGAATAATGCCTTGACATTACCTTCGCCCTACATAAGACACAATTAGAGGAGAACATTTAGAAAATCTGTGAATACATATGTGGAATGGAAAATGCTCAGAAGTTCACAAATTTGGAGTTGGTAGAGGAGTTTCCAAAAGTAAGGGACAGGGTAATCACTCCAAAAACATGAAGTTCTGCCAGCCTAACATCTGAAGAAACTGCCTGTGAGGTTGGGCAATGAAATATATGCTGTTGTCAGAAGCATTAGCTTCATATGTAATGAGACCATCAAATCTGGTTCTGCATCTATGTGACCTGGATGACATGGTTTCTTATTTTCCAATAAACATGAGGCAGCAGTGCTGAATTTTCTATTTGTAGGTATACTGTGGCCACCGGATTCTAGGTGTCTCCCCGTTTGGTCTGTAAATTCATTTGGTCATCCTCCACTTTCGTGGTGTTTCTTGCTGCTGCACTGGGAGTTTGGTATTTGCTTCATTAAATACAAGGGTTCACCTGGGACAGAGTGCTGAAGTGAGTTCTGTCAAGTGTGGTGTGTCGAGTTCTGCAGGAGAATGCACCAACCAGGCTTCTATCCCACATAACTTGCCCTATTGACCATAGCATCCTGATTCTGAACATTGCCCTGAAACCTCTCCATATAACAATATGCTTTTACATATAAGGTTCTACTGACTGCAAAATGTCAGTCACAATCCATTTGGAAGCCAATGGCAGATCCACATGCCCCCACCACAGATGTTTTATCACACACCTGCCAACCACTGCTCTAGAACAACTACTCAGCAAGATCCAACTTACTGGAATCCTGTTCTACACCATTTTCATAAAACCCAGTCAATCAAGGCACTGTCCTGTATACTCATGATCAGCAAGAGGACATCCAAATGTTCTCCAGTGCTACCCGGTCATGGGAATTTCAAAAATTTCATGATATTGATATAGCCAATTTTCAAGGATGAAGTTGGAGGCACTGTGGATTTCAATTCACTCAGAAACCATTAAATGAAAACTCTGGAGAATTCTTACAGGCAAGGCTTCCAAAAGTGCCCAAAAGTCAGATTAAGCCAGGCCCATTGAGGTCTACAATGTATGGTCCATGTGTATTTTGACTCTCAAATATGGCTGCCAAGTCTTTAAGAATAATATCATGTGTTATCCTGGCTGAGATTCCCTGTGCTCTGTGGAAAGTCAACTAGGGCCTAGATGTCACTTTCCAAGGGCAACTCTCATGCATGGCCATCTAAAATTCCAACACAATTCCTGGCAATAATTCTCTGAGATCAGTAAAAGAACTCAGTCTCTAAGGGGAATCACACCAGAGTGCAAGCCTAGGTGGACCCAGTGATCTCTTCCAACCGCCAGACAAATGTCCACAATTAAAACCAAAACACTCTCACATGGCCCTCATCTTCTTCCATATAGACACTCATTATACCCTCTGGCTGGAGGTTTCCATAAGGGACGCAGCCCACGACAGTGTCCAAAATAAGCTCCTTGCACCGCATTTGCCTAAAGTAAGGGTGGCCTGGACTCTCTTCCTGTGAACCAGGAGTGATCAAATAGGCCTACCTTTAATATTGCTTGGCTTCTCCAACTTGAGGCCTTCTAGCTTTGGGGTTTAGATTCTTTAAGTGAATTGGAGTCATGATAATCAAGCACCTATGGCCTAGCCTCTGCAGGGCTTTGAAGAACTCATTTGACCCAAAGAATACCTATTCTCACTTGATGGATATCTGGAACCTACCAGAGGAAGGCAAGAGAGTTCATCAACAATATCTGATCTTTTTGCCATTTTGGTTTTGGATACACGCATGGGATCTATCTTTAGATCCATCAGGTGATGAGAATCTAAGCCACAGCCTCACACAGGGCCAACAGGCTGATTCAGACATATCCCAATCCTAAGCAATTAAGCAAAGAGCCACAGGTGATGCCCATTCATTTCCATTTGAAAACTGTTTTCTTCAGGGTTCACAAAGTGGTGGCTTGAGGCAAAAAACTTCCTGACATTCAACAGAACAATAGTTAAGCAAAAGGACCAAAGCAGGGTTTCTCCACTGAGACTTTCCTGGTCAACAGATATCTGAGATTTCTGAGATGCTAGCCATTTCCTTCAGCTATCCAGTACATAGCCATGTCACAGATCTTGGAGGTGGTACAAATCTTGGACACAAAACCATGATACTATTCTGGAGAGTGGGCTGAATTGAGAGAGAAAACAGGAAATTAGGAAGCTTGTAGGTGTTGCCCATCCATAAGGCAAGCCAGAGTCCACTCATGAATTGGGCAGGATGAATGCTGGGAAGCTTTCTACTAGACAGGACACATCCATTGATGCATTGTCTTTTCTAATGTCTACAACAATGGACTCAGTGGGATACACACACATAGAAACACTCACCTTGTCAAAGGACTTAATAGAAATATTCCACACCATACCAAACAAACCGCCTTTCCTACCTATTCTCAGAAAATGATCCACTACCTGCTTTCTCAGGGAAAGCCCCTCTTCAGAGGTTTCCTGGCATTTGGCCATCCTCACATCTGTAGGTACCAAGAAAGACTGACTCTGTCCTTGGTAATTCCAAACATGTGAGACCACTGGGACTAGAACAGGGACTGTCTCTGGGTGCCTGGCTTCCTGGATCCCAAGTTCAGAGAGTTCCCTCACCAAGGAAGTGAGGTGAGATCACTTTCTTCAGGATCTGAATGATGTCACTGCCTTGGCAACCACTTTGTTGCTTCCAAAAGTACCATGAGGTGGAGGCTGCCCCGATTTTCATGTGGCACTTTCTCTAGTTAGAATGTTATATCAACCATAAGCACCCAGGAACAGCTTCCACACAGGACTGGTTTGGTCCATGTTCTATACATTAAGAAGAGAGAGAATGATTCAGACACAACCCTTCATCCTGACCAGGATGATTGCCATGGAAGTTGACTTTTGCTTTCTGAGGTACTTCATAGCTGCCTTCATCTTCACCAGGGATTATTTCTGCATGAACATTTGAGTTTCTCAGCAGGTGAAGATCCCCTAGATTCCTGTAGTTTAATACCCACACTATTCCTGCTCTCCTCCAAAGTTAGTGTATGGTTAGGGTTAATAATAATTTCGATTTGGGTTAGGAATCATTCTGCAGTATGAATAATGGGATTGGGAACCTGTGATATTTATAAGAATATATAGGTGAAATATATGTATAAAAACGGGAATCTAAGAAAGATTTGAAGCCCAGAAGGGCATTGGGCCCTTGGTTTGGATACTTAGTGTTGAATAATGTTCTGTACAATTGTCTCAGTTAAATCGAAATACAATGGCATAGGACCTTGTACCTTGGATGATTGAATGTAGAAGAGAACATCCAGTCAAAAAGGGATAGTTGGTAGGATTAGGAAGATAGTCAGTAGGTTTAGGAAGAAGAGTGAGTATATGATTTGGAAAAAAAAGCTTCTTTAGCAATAGGGTTTCGTTTAGAGAGTGAATGTAAATGTCAGCACATGTGAAGAGTAAGCCAAAATGATGAACTGGGGAAAATATGTAGGAAAGCAGGTGTCAATAGAGACATTACTAAATCAGGCAAAGTATAAAGTGAGGGATAGGATTAGACATTTTCAACAGACTTGAGTTTGAATATATAATCATAGGAAAAAATAAATATGTCGTCACAAATGGGAATGACATTTGAGAGCATTAGGCAACCTGGACATGGATGCTATTAGTTATCAACATTCACTTTCCTTTTAGGCTTTGGTACAATCATAAGTGTGATATTTTATTTTTTTGTTGTTCAGAATATTACTGTGATAAAATGTATATGTAGATCAGGTGAAATGAGTATTTCTTTCACCATTTCTGGGAGCAATAATTTGAAGACGCATACATTAGTATTAGGGGCACAAAGAGGTGTAACCTCTGTCTATGAATATAGAGATAATGCATGAATAGACCGTACTATGAATAAATAACATAACTGATTCCACTTTAAATAATGGATTGAATTGACATGTGAAAATATATAAGAAATCTTATATTGATATACAATCATTCATTCCAACCAGTTATATATCTAATGGTAATATTAGGATTATGATTTATGATGAATGGTGTTTGAGTTTTGCTTTATAAGTGATGATGTTAAACGAAAGTAATGTGTTTGGAAAGAAGTCTCATGAAAAGACCAGTCAAGAAACATGGAGGAATGCATGTGTTCTGAATCAGGAAGTGATTGATCGTGAAACAAATGCCTATAAATTTTCTAATTTGTGACTGAAATATATATCCTATGATGTGGATAAACTGAAGACATAGTAACGTACAAGTGTTGAATAAAAATGAAAGTCAAAATACACATCATGTCCCCTAGGAATCTACTTGCATTGATTTTAAACTGGCTAAGTAAATGTAGAAATAATAGGGTTTGTATGCACCATTCACTGAATTTAGTTTTCAGTACTAGGAAACAATATGTATTGCAGGTGGATGATTATTATGAGAATAATCTTGTGGAAAGTTGATTATAAATCCACAGATATGAATATGAATGAATTTAGGGAGTGTATAATAAGACACATATATTTCATATTTTGAAAAATCTGAAGAGTGTGTATATATATAAATATATATATATATATGTATATATATATGTATATATATATGTATATATATATATGTATATATATATACAAACACGCACATGCACAGATATTAAAAAGTAGCAATACAGGAGATCCATTATGAAGGCAGGCATGGAGAAATCAAGTCTCTGATCTCTTCAGCTGCACGGGCATAGGAAGTCGTAAACTGTCTAAATGCTGTTTGCTCAGAATCACTAGGCAATGTTGACCTGTTGTGAATCTGGGGCGAACAGTCTGGGCCCCTCAGAACACACACAGAGCCCGGATTGGCTGCATTCAAGCTTAGATTCGTCTGGTTTTTGTGACTCAGCACTAACATTCCCGCTGAAATAACTGGTTGGGCTTTCTGAATTGACAGAGTTAAAAGACAACTGAGCCTTCATAGGCAGTGGCCACAGGATTGAAATGGGGCTTGGGAGAGATAGTCAGGACCCACCCATTGCATTGGTCACCCAGCAAAGGGAACGAACGGTCACCATTTTAATTTGATACCACCATGGCATAGAACTGACATTACAGTCGGAGGAGATAACTTCATTGAAACCAACGCGACAAGTGTGTAATCCCATTGCCATCTCTCTCAACACCACGGGGAAACCTCAAGGGCCCCTCCCAGCTCTCCCAGGAGCACGATAACCAGACCTAGGGAAACAGGATTGGCTCGGGACTTGCGGCGTGGAATTCCCGGCTACCACTCCCACCAGTGCTGACAATTGAAGTCTCTTACACCACCTACCAGGGGCATGGCTCCCGGAAGACAAGAAAATTCGCTGGCGGTTCTCAGGACAAAGCTCTACAAACTTAGGGTCTGAGGGAGGCTAACAGGGAGAGTGTGCCCAGGCGTTCATTAAAACAGGGCTACCAGGAGCAGAGGCCTGGCGTGTAACCAGTATTGTGGTGAGCGTCAAAGGTGAGCGGGGCCTGGCTTGAGGAAGCACAAGAGAAGGCCCTAGGCACTCAGGATTGGAGACCCGCCGAGTCTGGGAGGAAGAGCTGCTGCACAGTGATTTGTTCCCACTTATTTAGAGGAGAAGCTTGGCCCAGTGCACACAGCTCCACCTACTGGAAGAGAAGTTAATTGAACTCTAGTACTGCATGTATTATTATTATTATATTATTTGTATGTTTTTCTTTTTCTTTAATTTTCATTTTTGTTGTTGTTCTTTAACTTTTTAAATGTTTTTTATTTTTTTAATTTTTTATTTCATTATTATTATTATTATTTTAAATTTTAATTTTCATTTTTAATTATCATTATTACTTAAAATTTTCTTTCTTTATTTTCTATTTTTTTCTTTTGTCTTTTCATTTCTTTTCAATTTTATTATACCCCCTTCCTTGAATTCTACCTGGATACTCTCATTCTCTTTAGTGACTTCTTCCCTTCCCTTCTAATATCTTTCCTTCCAAGCATCAAATAAATTTATAAGAGTAAGCAGTAACTCAGTAGTCAAACAGAACAAGAAGTAACATGAGCAGCATAAAAAAGCAAGGAAGAAAAAAAGTACAAACAATGAAGGACAGCCTAAATATTCAAGAGCATCTGGAGTCATCAGAAAAATGGTCATATAAAGAACTCAAGGAATACCTTAGACAGATGTAATGGAACATTAAAGAGGATACGAGACAACAAAAACAAACAGTGAAAGAACGCATTGAAAATGAATTACATAAACAGATAAAATAAGAAATTAAGCATCTTTATCAGGAGATAGAGATTATTAGAAAATTCAAACAATAATTCTAGAAATGAAGGAAATGATAAACCAAATTAAAAACTCAATTGAGAGTATCACTAACAGAGTGGAGCAAGTAGAAGATAGAATGTCAGATAATGAAGACAAAATATATCATCTTGAAAAAACTCTATCCAAGAAAGAAATGCTGTAAAAAATTATGAGAAAACATCCAAGAGATATGGGATAACATTAAAAAAACAAACTTATGAGTCATCCCGAAAGAGGAAGGTACAGAGATTCAAACCAAGGGAATGAGTAACCTGCTGAATGAAATAATTAGAGAAAACTTTCCCAAAATAAAAATGGAAACAGATAAACAAATTGTAGATGCTTACAGGACACTGAGCACACAAAATCACAGTAGACCAATGCCAAGACACATTGTTATGAATATATCCAATATACAAAACAAAGAGAAAATATTAAAACCTACCAGAGAAAGAAGGCAGATTACAATCAGGGGTAAAACAAAAAGGTTAACAATGGTTTTTTTTTTATCACAGATCCTGGAAGTGAGAAGATCCTGGAACAACGTACTTCAAACACTGAAAGACAATGGATGCCAACCAAGAATTATGTATCCAGCAAAATTAAGCTTAATGTAAGACAACAAAATAAAAATATTTCATGATAAACAAAAGCTAAATGAATTTGCAGCCAGAAAACCAGCATTGGAAAGCATCTTGAGCAAAACACTACACGAGGAAGAAATGAAAATCAACAATGTAAACCATCAGTGGGAAGTGCCTCAGTAATGACAGAGGGCGGGAAAAGCTAATCATGGAGAAACAAACTAATTTAAAAAAAAGATATAAGCAAACATGGGTGGCAGTACAAACCATATATTAATAGTAACTCTAAACGTTAATGGCTTAAACTCTCCAATAAAGTGACATAGGCTTGTAACTTGAATTAAAAAAAACAAATCCAACAATATGTTGCCTCCAGGGGACACATCTGAATGGAAAAGACATACACAAGCTGAAGGTGAAAGATTGGGAAAATTTATACCATGCACACAGTCCTCGTAACCAAGCAGGGGTGGCCATCCTCCTATAGAATAAAATCGACCTCAAGACTAATTTAATCAAAAGGGATAAGGAAGGACATTATATACTGTTAAAAGAAACCATTCACTGACAAGACATAACAATTATCAATATTCACGCAGCAAATAATGGTGCTGCGACGTTCATTAAACAAATTCTCCTCAAGTTCAAGAATCAAATAGACCACAGTACAATAATTATGGGTGACTTCAACTCACGTCTCTCAATATTGGACAGATCCTCCAAACAAAAGTTGAATAAAGAAACTATAGAACTCAATATCACAATCAATACCCTAGACTTAAGTGACATATATAGAATATATCAACCATCATCAAGTGGATATACTTTTTTCTCAGCAGCACAGGGATCCTTCTCAAAAATAGACCATATGTTTTGCCATAGGGCAACCCTCAGTAAATATAAAGGGGAGGAGATAATACCATGAATTTTTTGTGATCATAATGGAATGAAACTGGAAACCAATGATAAAAGAAAAAAGAAAAAATCATACATTACATGCAAAATGAACAATAGGTTACTGAATGATCAATGGGTTACAGAAGACATAAAGGAGGAAATCAAAAAATTCTTAGAGATAAATGAAAATACAGACACAACATATCAGATTCTATGGGACAAAATGAAAGAAGTTTTAAGAGGTAAATTCATCTCCTGGAGGTCATTCCTCAAAAAAAGAAAGAAAAAAAAACCAACAAATAAATGAGCTCACACTTTATCTCAAAGCCCTAGAAAAGGAAGAGCAAAACAACAGCAAATGTAGCAGAAGGCAAGAAATAATTAAAATCAGATCGAAATTGAAACAAAAGAAACTATTGAAAAAATTAACAAAACTAAAAGTTGGTTCTTCAAAAAGATAAATAAGATCGACAGACCCTTAGCCATGCTAATGAAGAGAAGAAGAGAGAGAACTCAAATTACTAACATACGGGATGAAAAAGGCAATATCACAACAGATGCAACATAAATACAGAAGAAAATTAGAAATTATTTGGAAACCTGTATTCCAATAAAATAAAAAATAGTGAAGACATTGATAAATTTCTTAAGTCATATGATTTGCCCACACTGAGTCATAAGGGAACACACAATTTAAACAGACCAATATCAATGGATGAAGTAGAAGAAGCAATCAAAAGACTACCAACCAAGAAAAGCCCAGGACCGGATGGGTATACAGCAGAGTTTTACAAAACCTTTAAAGAAGAATTAATACCATTACTTTTCAAGTTATTCAGGAAATAGAAAAACTGGGAGCTCTGCCAAATTCGTTCTATGAGGACAACATCACCCTGATTCTGAAACCAGACAAAGACACCTCAAAGAAAGAAAACTACAGACAAATATCTCTGATGAACCTAGATGCAAAAATCCTCATTAAAATTCTGGCGAATTGGATACAAAGGCACATCAAAAAAATTGTGCACCATGATCAACTAGGATTCATCCCTGGGATGCAAGGCTGGTTCAATATATGGAAATTAATAAATGTTATTCACAACATCATTGGACTTAAAGATAAGAACCATATGATCATCTCGATAGACGCAGAAAAAACATTCAACAAAGTAGAGCATTCCTTTATGTTCAAAATATTTTAAAAACTAGGGATAACAGGAACTTACCTCGACATTGTAAAAGCTATCTATGTTAAGCCTCAGGTTAGCATCATTCTGAATGGAGAAAAATTGAAGGCATTCCCTTTAAAATCTGGAACAAGACAGGGATGTCCTCTATCACCACTTCTATTCAATATAGTTCTCGAAAAACTGGCCAGAGCAATTAGAGAGATGAAAGACATTAAAGGCATAAAAATAGGAAAAGAAGAACTTAACTTATCACTATTTGCAGATGACATGATTCTATACATAGAAGACCCAAAAGGGTCTACAGAAAAAACTACTAGAACTAATAAATGAATGCAGCAATGTGGCAGGATAGAAAATCAACATGCATAAATCAAAGGCATTTCTGTATATTAGCGACAAAACTTCTGAAACAAAAATGAGTCAAAACACTGCATTCCCAATTTCCTCAAAATAATTAAATACTTGGGAATCAACCTAACAAAAGAGGTGAAAGATTTATATAATGCAAACTACAGAACCCTAAAAAGAGAAATAGAATAAGATCTTAGAAGATGGAAAAATATACCCCGTTCATGGATAGGAAGAACTAACATCATCAATATGGCTATATTACCAAAAGTTCTCTACAGGTTTAATGCAATGCCAATCAAAATCCCAAAGGAATTTTTTGTAGAAATAGATAAAGCAATTATGAAATTCAAATGGAAAAATAAAAGACCCAGAATAGCAAAAGCAATTCTAAGCAGGAAGTGTGAATCAGGCAGTATAGCAATACCAGATTTCAAACTATATTACAGAGCAATTATAATAAAAACAGCATGGTACTGGTACCAAAACAGGCGGGTGGACCAATGGTACAGAATGGAGGACACAGAGACTAATCCAAAAAGCTACAACTATCTTATATTTGATAAAAGAGCTAATGGCCTGCAATGGAGGAAGGATGGCATCTTCATCAAATGGTGTTGGGTAAACTGTAAATCCATATGCAACAAAATGAAACTGAATCCCCTCCTCTCGCCCTGCACAAAAGTTAACTCAAAGTGGATCAAGGAGCTAGATTCAAATCAGAGTCTCTGCGTCTGATAGAAGAAAAAGTTGGCTCAGATCTACATATTGTGTGGTCAGGCTCCAAATTCCTTATTAGGACACCCATAGAACAAGAGTTAATAACAAGAATCAAGAAATGGGACTTACTTAAACTGAATTTTTTTTTCTCAGAAAGAGAAACAATAAGAGAGGTAAATATGGAGCCTACATCATGGGAACAAATTTTTAGTCCTCACCCTTCACATGGAGCCCTAATATCTAGAGTATACAAAGTATACAAATAACTCAGAAAATTATACAATAAGATAACCAATAACCCAATGGGCCAAGGACCTGAACAGAAACTTCTCGGAGGAGGACATAGAATCAATTAACAAGTACATGAAAAAATGCTCTCCATTTCTAGCAGTAAGAGAAATGCAAATAAAAACCACCCTAAAATACCATCTCAATCCAGTGAGATTGGCAGCCATAATGAAGTCAAACAACAACAAGTGCTGGCGAGGATGTGGGGAAAAGGGTACTCTTGTACATTGCTGGTGGGACTGAAACAGGTGCAGCCAATTTGGAAAGCAGTATGGAGACTCCTGTGAAAGCTTGGAATGGAAGCACCATTTGACCCAGCTATTGCCCTTCTTGGACTATTCCCTGAAGACCTTAAAAGAGCGTACTACAGGGATACTGCCACATCAATTTTCATAGCAGCACAATTCACAATTGCTACACTGTGGAACCAACCCAGATGCCCTTCAATAGATGAATGGATAAAAAAAAATGTGACCTTTGTATACTATGGAGGATTACGCAGCACTAAAATATGACAAAATCATGGAATTTGCAGGGAAATGCATGGCAATAGAGAAGATTATGCTTAGTGAAGCTAGCCAATCCCTAAAAAACAAATACCAAATATCTTCTTTGATATAATGAGAGCAACTAAGAACAGAGCAGGGAGGAAGAGCATGAAGAAAAGATTAACATTAAGCAGAAACATGAGGTGGGAGGGAAAGGGAGAGAAGAGGGAAATTGCATGGTAATGGAGAGAGACCCTTATTGTTACACAAAATTACATATAAGAGGTTGTGGGAAAATAAACAACGAGAGAAATGAATTAGAGTAGGTATGGTAGAGAGAAAAGATGGGAAGAGAAGGGAGGGGGTATAGTAGAGTATAGGAAAGGTATCAGAACACAACATTAACTAATAGGGCATTATGTAAAAATATGGATGTGTAACTGATGTGATTCTGCAATCTGTATTTGGAGTAAAAATGGGAGTTCATAACCCACTTGAATCTAATGTATGAAATATGATATGTCAAGAGCTTTGTAATGTTTTGAGCAACCAATAAAAAAAGTAGTGATATATATGCCAATAGAAATTTATCATGAAATATATATAATCAACAGATTGAAAAATATTAATTTTACTGAACATGAAATTATGAATAATGTTATTCAACTAGGAAGCTCACCCATAGGTTGAATTTTCAGTTCCAACAGCGTTTAGGAGGAGTGATCTCTTCTCTCAATTTGCATCTGCAAATTCAGCCACCTCACAAGTGTATACGAGTGATATCAGGTAGGATTCTATATGTGCATATAAAAATACATGTGCTGAATAGGCTACAGAGAAAGGGAGACAGGGATTCATATATTTGTTAATTTTAAAAACACATGTAGAACTATTTCAACAAAAAATTGACTAGATTTATAACTCCTACAAAATATAATGCAAAAGGCAATTCCAACTATACACCATGCCTCCTCTGAACTGCTTGTATTTCTATTATTTTTGGGTTATTTTTCACCATCATATTAGGATCATAATTCAGAGTCTAGTAGGGTATGGGTTAGTGTCAGGGATTCAGTATTTCAAAATAAAAATTGAAAAATGAATCCAGTGTGTGTGTAAATATGTGCTACACAAAAATCTTCCCACTCACATCCAGAACAATGTCTTGACATTACCTTCACCCAAGTAAGACACAATTATAGTAGAAAAGTGTGAAAATCTATGAATACATATATTTAATGGAATATGCTCGGGAGTTCACAACCTTGGAGGTGGTAGAGGCGTTTCCAAAAGTAAAGGACAGGGTAAACACTCCACAAACAAAGAGCTCTGCTGGCCTAAGACTTCTTGGAATACGGCTTCTGAGGTTGGGCACTTGAAATATATGTTGTTGTCATGAGCTTTGGCTTCCTTTGTCGTGAGACCATAAAAGCTGGGTCTGCATCTATGTGACCTGGAAGACATGATTTCTTATATTTCAATGAACATGAGGCAGCAGTGCTCAATTTTCTCTTTGTAGGTAAACTGTGTCCACTGGAGGCTAAGTGTCTCCCGGTGGGGACAGTGAAGACATTTGATCATCCTCCAATTTTCGTGGTGTTTCTTGCTGCTACACTGGGAATTTGGTACTTGCTTCACACAATATAAGAAGTTCATCTGGGATACAGTGCTGGAGGGTGTTCTGTCACGTGGGGTGGGTTAGCGTCTGCAGGAGAATGTACCAATCAGGCTTCTATCCCACATAGCTTGTCCCAATAACCATAGCAACCTGATTATGAACATTGCCCTGAAACCTCTCCATATAACAAGATGCCTTTACATACAAGGGAATGGGGGCTGTGCCATATCAGTCACAAGCCATTTGTAAGCCGATAGCCGATCCACATGGCCCCACCATGATGTTTCATCACACACCTGCCCACCACTGCTCTAGGCCCACTACTTAGCAGGCTCCAAATTCCTGGCATCTCGTATTCTACACCATTTTCATGAAACCCAGTCAAACAAGGCACTTTCTGGTATACACATGATCAGCAACAGGACATCCAACGTTTCTGCAGTGCCACCTGGTCATGGGAATTTCCAAAATTTTATGGTATTTATCTAGCAAGTTTTCAAGGATGAAGTTAGAGGCACTGTGGGTTTCAATTCATTCAGGAACCGTTAAGTGTTGAGAAAGCTCATTTCAATGAATGCTCTGGAGAACTCTAAAGTCAAGGCTTCTCAAAGAGTTGCCAACAGGTCACATGAAGCCAGGCCAATTGACGTCTACAATGTGAGGTCCATGTGTGTTTTGACTCTCAACTATGGCTACCAAGTCTTTCAGAATAAAATCATGTGATATTCTGGCTGAGATTCCCAGGCCTCTGTGGAAAGCCACCCTGGGCCTAGATCTCAGTTTCCAAGAGTGAGTCTCATGCGTGGCCTCCTAAAATCCCAACACAATTCATGGCAATACTTCTCTGAGGTCAGTTCCAGAACTCAGTCTCTAAGGGTAAATCATACCAGAGTTCAAGCCCAGGTGGACCCAGTCATCCCTTTCAACTGCCACAAAAATGACCAAAATTAAAATGAAATCACTCCCACAGGGCCATAATCTTCTTCCTTGTAGACACTCATCATAACCTCTAGCTGGAGGTTTCAATGAGCACAAGGTAGTGTCCAAAATAAGCTCACTTGCCCCTCATTTGCCTAAAAACATGGTGGCCTGAACACTATTCCTGTGAACCAGGAGTGATCAAATATTGCTGCTGTTAAAGTGTTTCGCTTCTCCAATTTGAGGCCTACTGGCTGAAGCCTATAAATTCTTGATGTGATTTGGAGTCATGAGAAAACCCAAGCACATATGGGCTAGCCTCTGCAGGGATTTCAAAGACTCATTTGACCCAAAGGATCCCTATTCTCACTTGATGGAGGTCAGGAACATAAAACAAGAAGGCAAAAATATTCATCCACAATGACTTCTCTTTTTGTCATTTTGGTTTTGAAATCACATGGGATCTTTCTTTAGATCCATCAGGTGCTGAGAATCTAAGCCACAACCTCATTCAAGGACAAGAGGCTGAATCAGACACATTCCATTCCAAAGCAATTAAGCAAAGAGCCACAGGTGATGTCCATTCATTTCCATATGAAAACAGTCTTCTTAAGGCTACACAACAGGGTGGCCTGAGGCAAAGACTTTCCTGACATTCAGGGTAATAGAAACAGAAGTAAGCAAATGGCCCAAAGAAGGGTTTCTCCACTGAGACTTTACTGGTCACACTGATATCTGATTTTTCTGAGATGCTCCCATTCCCTTAAGCTATCCAGTACATGGCCATGTCACAGAGCCTTGTGGTGTTACATATCTGGGACTCAAAACCATGAGCCTATTCTGGAGAGTGGCTGGAAAACACGAAGAAAACAGGAACTTAAGAAGATAGTAGATGTTGCCCATCCATAAGGCAAGCTGCAGTCCATTCATCAATTGGGCAGTAAGAATGCGGGGAAGCTTTCAACTAGAGACAACACATCCATTGATGCATTGTCTTTTCTAATGTCTACAACAACGGATACAGTGGAATACACAGACATAGAAACACTCACCATGTCAAACGACTTACTAGAAATAGTCCACTCCAAACCAAACAAACCACCTTTCCTAGCTATTCTCAGAACATCAGAAAAAAACACAAACTCACACCTACAATGGCAAAGGAAATTCTTTCCCCCAAGTAGGTCTGTGATTATCCGGAGTGTCTTCTGACTGGTGGGCCATATTATGTTCCCCAAAAATGTCCTGTCCTGTTTCAGTTCTGGTCTCCTTGGCCAATTCTGTGAAGTTGTCAGGAGCCAGTGGTTCGCCACTACCTACTTTCTCAGGAAAGGCCCCTCTTCAGAGCTCTGCTGGAATTTGGCCATCCTCACATCAGTAGGTACCAAGAAAGACTGACTATGTCTTTGGGAAAAGCAAACAAGTTAGCCCACTGGGACTCAGAGTGAGACTGACTCTGGGTGCCTGGCTTCCTGGATCCCAAGTTCAGAGAATTACATCACCAAGGAAGTGAAGTGAGGTCACTTCTTTCAGGAACTGAATATGGTCACTGCCTCGGTAACCACTTTGTCCTAACAGTTGCTTCCAAGGTTCCCATGAGTTGGAGGCTGCCCCAACATCCTGTGACACATTCAGAAGTTAGAATGGTATATCAACCATAGGCACCCGGGAACAGCTCTCCACACAGGCCTGGATTGGTCCATCTTCTCTACTTTAAGAAGACAGAGGCTGATTCAGACACATCAATTCACCCTGACCAGGTTGTTTGCCATGGAAGATGACTATTGCTCTCTCAGGTCCTACATAGCTGCCTATATATTCTCCAAGGATCATTTCTCCATGGATCTTTTAGCTTCTCAGCAGGTGGAAGATCATCTACATTCCTATATTGTAAGACCCACTCTGTCCCTGCTCTTCTGTACGTTATATTGAAGGAACAGTGTATAGTTAAGGTTAATAATAGGTTTGATTTGGGTTACGAATCATTCTGCGGGATGAATAATGGCATTGGCAACCTGTGATATTTATAAGAGTATATATGTGAAATATAACTATGAAAGCAGAAATCTAGGTAACATTTGAAGTCCAGAAGGGCACTGGGGACTTGATTGGGATACTTAGCTTTGAGTTATGTGCTGCACAGATGTCTCAAATAAATCAATATACACTGGCATCGGACCTTGTACTTTGGATGATTGAATGTTGAAAAGAACATCCAGTCAAAAAGCGATAGTCGGTAGGATTAGGAAGGTAGTCTGTAGGTTTAGAAAGAAGAGTGAGTATAGGATTTGGACCAAAAGTTCTTTAGCAATAGGGTTTCGGGTAGAGAGTGTATGTAAATGTCAGTACATGTGAAGAGTCAGTCACAATGATGAACTGGGGAAATCATGTAGGAAAGCAGATATCAATAGAGACATTAGGAAATCAAGCAAAGTATAAATTGTGTGATAGGGTTAGACATTTTCAACAGGTTTGAGGTTGAATAGATAATCTTAGGAAGAAACAAATATGTAGTCACCAATAGGATTGATATTTGAGAGCATTAGGCAACCTGGACATGGATGTTTTTAGTAATCCATGCTCACTTTCTATTTAGGCTTTGGTACAATTGTAAGTGTGACCTTTGCTTTTGGTGTCCAGAATATTTCTGTGATAAAATGTGTATGTAGATCAGGTGACATGAGTATTTCTTCCACCATTTCTTGGAGCAATATTTTGAAGACTTATAAATTAGTATAGTCGTACAAAGATGTGTACCCTGTTTCTATGAATATACACATAATGCATGAATAGACCATACTGTGAATAAATAATATAACTGGATCCACTTTAAATAATGGATTGAATAGATATCTGAAAATATATAAGAAATGTTATATTGATATACAATCATTCATTCCAACCAGTTATATATCTAATGATCATCTTAGGGTTATGGTTTATCATGAAGGGTTTGTGAGTTTTGTTTCAAAATTGATTATGGAAATCGAAAAAAATGTATTTGGAAAAAAAGTCTCATGAATAGACCACTGAAGAAACGTAGAGAAATTCATGTGTTCTGGAGCAGGAAGTGATTGAAAGTGAAACAAATGCCTATAAATTTGTTAACTAGTGAATAAAATATATATTCTATGATGTACATAAACTGAAGGAATAGTAATGTACCAGTGTGGAATAAAAATTAACGTCAAAATACACATCATGTTCCATAGTAACCTACATGCATTGATGTTAAACTGGGTCAGTTAATGTAGACATATTAGGATTTGTATGCACCTTTCACTGAAGTTAGTTTTCAGTACTAGGAAACAAATATGTATTTCGGGTGGATGAATATTTCTAAGAATAATCTTGTGAAAAGTTGATTATTAATCCACATACATGAACATGAATGAATTTAGGGATTGTATATAAGACACATATATTTCATATTTTTAAAAATCTGGAGAATATATATATATATATATACACACACACACACACACACACACGAACAGAGACATTAATAAGTAGCAATATATATGCCAATCGAAATTCATCATGAAATATATATCATAAAGATGCAAAAACATTCATTTTACTGAACATGGGTTTATGTATAATGTTGTTCTACTGGGAAGCTCACCCATAGGTTGAATTTTCAGTTCCAACAGGGTTTAGGAAGAGTGGTCACTTCTCACACTTTGTATCTGCTAAGTCATGTAACTCACAAGAATGTACGTGTGATATCACGCAGGATTCTATTTGTGCATATAAAAATACATGTGCTGAATAGGCTCCAGAGAATGGGAGACAGTAATTCACATATTTGTTAACTTTGAAAACACATGGAGAACTATTTCAATTAAAAATTGACTAAATTTATAACACCTACCCTTTATCATGCAAATGGCAAGTCGAACTCTGAACTGCATGTACTTATGTACTGTTTGGGTTATTTTTCTCCATCATATTAGGATTAGTAGTCAGAGTCTAGTAGAATATGGGTTAGTGTCAGGGATTCAGAATTTCGAATGGAAAATAGGAAAATTAATCCAATGTGTATGCAAATATGTGCTACAACAAATCTTCCCAGTCTCATCCAGAACCATGCCTTGACATTACCTTCGCCCCAAGTAAGACACAATTAGAGGAGAAGAGTTACAAAATCTGTGATTACATTTTTGGAATGGAAAATGCTCAAGAGTGCACAAACTTGGAGGTGGAATAGGAGTTTCCAAAAATAAGGACAGGGTACACACTCCACAAACATGGAGCTCTGCTTGCCTAAAACTTTTTGAGAAACTGCCACTGAGGTTGGGCACTGAAATATAGGTTGTTGTCACGAGTTAAGCTTCCTTTGTAGTGAGACCCTCAAAGCTGGGTCTGCATCTATGTGACCAGGGGGACAAAGTTTCTTATTTTACAATGAACACGAGGCAGCAGTGCTGAATTCTCTCTTTGTAGGTAAACTGTGGCCACTGGGGCTTAGTGTCTCCAAGTGTGGACTGTGAAGCCATATGGTCATCCTCCATTTCGTGGTGTTTCTTCCTGCTGCACTGGGAGTTTGGTATTTGCTTCACGAAATACAAGGAGTTCAACTGCGACAAAGTGCAAGAGGGAGTTCTGTCACGTGTGGTGGATCAGGGTCTGCAGGATGATACAAGAACCAGGCTTCTATCCCACATAGCTTGACCCCTTGACCATAGCAACCTGATTCTGAACAATATCCTGAAATTGCTCCATATAACAAGTTGCCTTTACACAGAAGGTTCTGCTGGCTGTGCCATGTCAGTCACAAGCCATTTGGAAGCCAATGGCAGATCCACATGGCCCCACCACAGATGTTTTATCACATACCTGCCCAACACTGCTCTAGACCCACTACTCAACAGAGTCCAACTTACTGACATCTCTGTTCTACACCATTTACATGAAACCCAGTAAAACAAGACACTGAAATATTCATGACCAGCAACAGGTCATCCAAAGGTTCTCCAGTGCCACCTGGTGATGGGAATTTCAAAAATTTCCTGGCATTTATCTAGCCATTTTTCAAGGATGAAGTTGGAGGCACTGTGAGTTTCAATTCATTCAGGAACCATTAAATGGTTAGGAAGCTCATTTCAATGAAAGCTCTTGAGAACACTCACAGGTAAGGCTTCCCAAA
This sequence comes from Callospermophilus lateralis, assembly GCF_048772815.1. Taxonomy (NCBI): domain Eukaryota; kingdom Metazoa; phylum Chordata; class Mammalia; order Rodentia; family Sciuridae; genus Callospermophilus; species Callospermophilus lateralis. The sequence goes on from NW_027512554.1 coordinate 361,018, forward strand.
GAATGGTGAAAAGATCACATGATGTTTAGCTCATTTAGCTCTACAATGTGAGGTCCATATGAGTTTTGACTCTCAACGATGGGTGCCAAGTCTTTCAGAATAAAATCATGTGGTATCCTGGCTGAGAGGCCCAGTGCTCTGTGGAAAGCCACCCTGGGCCTAGAACTCAGTTTCCAAGGGCGACACTCATGCCTGGCTTCCTAAAATCTCAACACTATTCATGGCAATACTTCTCTGAGTTCAGTTGCAGAACTCAGTCTCTAAGGAAATCACACCAGAGTTCAAGCACATGTGGACCAAGTCATCTCTTCTAACCGCCACCCAAATGACCACAATTTAAACCAAAACACTCCAACGTGGCGCTCATCTTCTTCCATATAGACACACATAATAACCTGTGGCTAGAGTTTTCCATGAGGGCCACAGCTCAAGTCCGTGTCCAAAATAAGCTCTCTTGCACCTAAATTGCCTAATTCAGGGTGGCATGGACACCCTTCTTGTGAACCAGGAGAGATCAAATAGGCCTCCCATTAATACTGCTCCACTTCTTCAATTTGAGGTCAACTGACTGTGGGGTTTGGATTCTTTATGTAAATTGGAGTCTTGAGAAAACCCAAGCAACCATGGGCTAGCCTCTGCAGGGCTTTGAAGATCTCATTTTACCCAAAGGATCCCTATTCTGACTTGATGGAGTTCAGGAAAGTTACAGAGGAAGGCGAGAGACTTCATCCACAAGGACTGCTCTGTGGCCATTTTGGTCTTGGATGTACACATGGGATCTTTCTTTATATCCATCAGAAGGTGAGAATCTAAGCCACAGCCTCACACAGGGCAAATAGGCTGATTCAGACACATCCTCTCCAAAGCAATTAAGCAAAGAACCACAGGTAATACCCATTCATTTCCATTTGAAAACTGTTTTCTTCAGGCTTCACAAAGTGGTGGCCTGAGGAAAAGACCTTCCTGACATTCAGGGCAACAGAAGATTAGGTAATCAAAAGGCCCCAAGCAGGGTTTCTCCACTGAGCCTTTACTGGTAACACTGATATCTGAGTTTTCTGAGATGCTCGCCATTCCCTTTAGCTATCTAGTACATGGTCATTTCAAAGAGCTTCGTGGTTGTACATATCTTAAACACAAAACCATGAGCCTATTCTGGAGAGTGGCCAGAATTCAGGAAGAAAACAGGATCTTAGAAAGATAGTAAGTGTTGCCCATCAATAAGGCAAGCTGCAGTCCATTAATAAATTGGGAAGGATGAATGCTGGGAAGCTTTCTAGCTGACAGGACATATTCATTGATGCATTCTCTCTTCTAATGTCTCCAACCACGGGCACAGTGGGATACACTGACATAGAAACACTCGCGTTGTCAAACGACTTACTAGAAACCGTTCACTCCAAAAAAAAAAACAAACCTTCTTTCATGCCTATTCTCAGAACATGAGACAAAACCACAAACTCACACCCACATCACAAAGGCACCTCCTTCCCCCATGTAGTTCTGTGACTATCCGGAGAGTCCTCTGACTGGTGGGCCATACTATGTTCCAGGAAATGGCCTGTTCTTTCTGAAATCTGGTCTTTTTGGCCAACTCTGTGAAGTTTTTAGGATCCAGTGGTGAGCCAATGCCTGCTTTCTCAGGAAAGCCCCCTCTTCATAGCTTTTCTTGCATTTGGCCATCCTCACATCAGTAGGTCCCAAGAAAGACTGAGTCTGTCCTTGGTAAATCAAAATAAGTTTGACAACTGGGACTGGGACTGGGACTGGCTCTGGGTGCCAGGCTTCCTGGATTCCAAGTTCAGAGAGTTACATCACCATAGAAGTTAGGTGAGGTCACTTTCTTTAGGAACTGAATGAGGTCACTGCTTTGACAACAACTTTGTCCTAACAGTTGCTTCCAAGGTTCCCATGAGAAGGAGGCTGCCCCTACTTTCTGTGACACTTTCACAAGTTAGAATGGTATGTCACCCATTGGCACGCAGGAGCAGCTCTCAACACATCCCTGCTTTGGTCCATCTTCTCTACATTAAGAAGAGAGTGGCTGATTCAGACACATCCCTTCATCATGAGCAGGTTGTTTGCCATGGAAGACTTTTGCTCTCTCAGGTCCTTCATAGTTAACTACATCTTCTCCAGGGATCATTTCTTCAAGGACCTTTGAGGTTCTCAGCAGGTGGAAGATCCTCTATATTCCTGTATTTTAAGACCAACTCTGTCCCCGCTCTTCTGTAAAATTAGATTGAGAGAACAGTGTATGGTTAGGGTTAATAACAGGTTCAATTTGGGTGAGAAAAGAAACTACATGGTTGAGCAAACAGGGTCCTACAGTTAACAATAATATGAGAATTATTAATGGACCAGCCTGGGTGGATAAAAGTGTAGTTAACTAGGTGGACTATGTGAACCAAGACTCAAACCTCCCTTTGGGGGCCTCTGTCTTTCTTTGACACTCTTCAAGTAATTTTCTTAATTTACTCATAGATTCTTTTACAACTCCAGTATTGTCGGCATAAAAAACATCATTCTTTCCTCAATGCAAGCAAAAAGGCACCCTTCTATCATGAAGAGGAGGTCCAACACTCGCCTGCTCTGTAAACAACTTCAGAGAGAGAGAGGTTAAAATTCCTGTAAAGCTGTGATGTCGGTTTTTAATGTCTTTAAGCTTTGGTCTATTTCTGCTTCTAATTGTGTCTTTGTTGTGTCTCATGGACTAGGGCAGTTGTTCCTGTGCCCACCCCTTCAGCAACTATTATTCCTAATAGGATGGCTAAAGTGAGGGATACAGGTTCCCGGTGGAACCGGGTTGTATGCCCCCCCCTATTTGATCTTTAAATGAACCTGCGTCCTGATAGAGCACTCTGGAAAACATCTGCATCATTACATAATTAATCGCAACTATTGACCACTTTATGAAAACATAAATAATGTTAAAGTGTATAGAATTATACTGTTGTAGAGACAAACAAGGAAAGGCACCTAAGATAGCACCAAAGACAGGAAAGGAGTTTTATTTGTTTGCATCCGTATTGAGAGGGCATTGCTTCTGTTGTAATCAATTAATCCCCTGAACCCCAAGTTTTGGTAGTTTTAGTATTTGTACCCAACATGTAAGGGAAGGGGCTCAGAAGTTCACAGTCTGCAGAAATTCACACAAATCAGTTTTTGTTTCTGTTTTTATTCCTCTGTTCTCTGCACGTTAACTTTTCAATTACACCTTGGAATGGAAGAGCTTTTTTGTCTCTTTTTTTTCCTCCTTGCCAGCTGTCACCATGGAGCCCAGTTGGTAACTTTTTTATCTTAGAAATGTAGCAATCTCTCTGAAACCCCAGCTCAAGGCCAGAGTCCTTGTTCACATTTTTTGTGAAAAACTGGTAAGGCGATGTCTAGCTTAGGGGTGGTGATTTTTCCAGCCAGTGGCCAAGTAGAACAGGGCAACATGAAGAGTGGAAGTTTATCTCCATTGAACTTTTTCAGAGGGACTCTTTTGCTGAAAGCCCTAAAGTAAGCCTTGGTAAAGACTTCTGGAGAAGGTCATTTAAGACATTTCTGTGGACCTGGTACAGAGGGGGATGACAGGGAAGGCGATGCTGAGTGCAGCTCCGTGGATCTGAGAATGAGGAAGGAGAGATGCCAAAGAATAATGGGAAAGGGGTTTGGGATTTTCCTAGAACAAAAACTTGAGCAGTAGAACAGGTAGAGCAGAGGGGAAGACGGAAGTGAGTATTCCAAAAAGCCTGTGAGGGACTTTAAATTCTTAGAAACCTGTTTTCAGTGATGACAAATCAACTTTAAAGGTCATTTTCATTACATCTTGGATAGGGGTCTGAGGGCTCTTCTCAGCTGGTTTGAGCTTTGGCTAAGCTTGCTAGAGGACTTGGTGGGACCTAGTGCAGACACTGACAGGAAAAGAGAGAAGTGGGTGGAGGGGTACCTCGGTACCTGCTTCCTCAGCAAGGGGGCAATGTTCTGAGATCCAGCGGAGGTTTGGGTTTTTGATCTAGTAATTGGAGGGGAGAAATCAGGTTGCTGAGGTAGGAGTGAAAGCAGAGAGTCTAGAGCAGAAGGCTGAGGGTGAGGAACTATTGGGGAAGCATAGTACAGGATGTGAGCGAAGGAGGAAAAAGGATTCCACATAGGGGAATTTCCCCCTTTTGAGCACTTGCCGAAGTTAAAAATGTCATGCAGAATTTGAGGATCTAGAGAACCCTCTGGGGGCCATAGTTTTTGGTTGTCTAATTGGTAATATGGCCAATGCTGTGTACTGAATTTGATGAGGAGTTTGGGTTCCACCAGGCAGCCCCTGTATGCTCACATCCCCATGACTTACACAAGAAGTCGGCTTTTCCCCCACACAGCCATGGCTGTTTGTCGCTTTGATAGTCTGCCGGGCATACATAGTAATATAGGCTAGCCAACCTGCATCTGGCTCGCGTGTCCCTGCATCCATAATGTTTGTTTCAATTATCTATGGTACGGAAGGGATTTAATGGAATTTTAGTGAGATCCTCTTCATCAGGCATGTCTCAATAGGAAAGACCTATACCGAGCTGATAAATGTCTGGGTGGAGAGATAGTCACCAGGTCCCTAAGGGGGCCGTTAAGGTCTCTTTAATGGTTCTATTTATTTTTTCAACCTGTCCTGAGTTCTGGGGTATATAAGCATAATGTAACTTCCAATTAATCCACAGGGTCCTGGTTAACACCTGACTTACCTGGGCCATGAAAACCAGTCCATTATCAGTCCATTAGGCAGATCGTATCTTGGAAAAATATCTTTCAGGATCTTCTTGAAAACCATTTGCGCCGTTTTTTTTTTTTTTTTTTTTTTTTTTTTTTTTTGTGTGTGTGTGTGTGTGTGTGTGTAAGGCTTCAATCCATCCTGAAAATGTATCTACAAAGACTAGGAGATATTTAAATCCATACCCTGCTGGCTTAATTTTAGTAATGTCCACTTCCCAGAATTGTCCTGGTCTGGTTCCTCATAGGTGCTTTCCTCTAGGAAACTTGGAAGGGTAAGCATTACCCAATTGAGGGACCCGACAGGCTTTTGTTACCCGTTCAGTTATTTCCTTTCACTGTGAGTTGGTTAGTGGAAAACTCTGTTCTTAATCTTACAGTAATGCCTGCAGTTTCTTTGAACCAAGGTGAGTGAGTTGATGTACATTTTTAACGTAGTGTAGGGCTTGCTCTAATTGCAGGCTGAGCTCAGTGAAGTTGAGGCGTTCAGTGTCAGTGTCCTTTGATGTTATCAAAAACTTCCTGGTCCTCAGGGTTTCATTGGAATTGGGCATCTTCCTTTAACAGCGGGTATAATGGAGCAGCTAAGGACACAAACCCAGGCATCCATAACCTGCAAAAGCCAGCAGTCCCAAGAAATTCTCTGAGTTGTCTGCTGTAAGATGGGGGTGGTATCTACATAATGGTTTGTTTTCTGGGCTCAGTGAGCCATCGTTTACTGCCCCTAAGGGAATAGCCCAGGAAGATTACTTCATGCTAGCAAATTTGGGACTTTTTGGTCGAAACTCTATACCCGAGTTGAGCAAGCTCATATAATAGTGCTTGGGTCCCAGACTCACAGTTTTCCTTGGTGTTGGCTGCCAGTAGCAGGACATCCACATATTGAAGCTGGGTAAATTCAGAGTGCGTAGTTCTGAAGTTGTTGAGATCTCTGTGGAGGGCTTCATCAAAGAGAGTGGGGGAGTTTTTGAACCCCTGTGGGAGTCTAGTCCAAGTTAGTTGACCAGACGTTTTGGTTTCTGGGTCTACCCACCCGAAAGCAAACAGCAACTGACTATCTTTATGCAGAGGCAAGCAAAAGAAAGCATCTTTTAAGTTCAGAACAGTATATAATTTCCCCTCAGGGTTCAGAGTGCTAAGCAGATTGTACCGATTAGGTACCGTGGGGTGAATGTCCTGCCCTCTTTCGTTGATCTCTCTTAGCTCTTTAATGGGGTGATAGTTCCCGGTCCCTGGCTTTTTTTTTCTAGTAGCAGGGGAGTGTTCCAGGCCGATTGACAGGGCCTTAGGACCCCTAACGCCAGATATTTCTGAATATGGGGCCTTATCCCACCTTTAGTTTTTTTGTTTAGAGGATATTATTTGACATTGACTGGGGAGACGGAGGTTTTTAACTCCACTGTTATTGGAGATTGTTTCACGGCCAGGCCTAACCCAGCAGTTTTTGCCCAGGCATCTGTGTAATCTGTTATCCATTTTTGGGGTAGCTTGCCTGTTTGATCAGACTTGGGGCATGTGAATGGTGGATGTTCATCTTCTACTAATATAGTTAAAGCCGTGACTATAGGAGTTTTTGCTGAAGTATTTAGAAATTTCATTTGGGGGCCTTCATGGTTAAAAGTTATTTTGGCCCGGAGCTTGATGAGCAGATCTCTGCCCATCAATGGGTCCAGGCATTCTGGGATTCCTAGGAAGGAGTGATGGATTTTTCCTTTCCCCAGGTCCATGGTCCTCTTAGTTGTCTAAGCCTGATATTTACTGTCATCATCCCTTTGAACTAGAGACGTTTTATTTGATAGAGGGCCCAATGGGGCCTTAAGGGCTGAGTATACTGCTCCTGTATTCACTTCAAAGTTTACTGGAGTCCCCTCCACTTCAAAAGTTACCCTGAGCTAGGGGATGGGTTCTGAGCTCTGACTTTCTTAGTCATCCTCCAGAGTCAGAATGGCCAGCTGGCGTGGCTGTCTCTTTATAGGGAACTCTATGGCCCAGTATCCTTTTTCTTTAGAGTAGGCACACTGATCTGAGGCCAGGGGTGGCCTCTGGCATGGGCCCTTCCTGTCACCCTATGTCTTAATTTCTGGCCTCTTTCTTGTTGTGATCAGGACCTTCGTCAATGCCTTAGTCTGTCTTTTGGTTCTCTCATCCTCCCTTTGCTCCCTTTCTTTCTCCCTGTTTCTCTCTTATAGTATACTTTCTTGGCTTCTTTGACAAAATCTCTCTTTTAATTTTTTTTTTTTTTTTAATATCCATGGCAGCTTGCTCAATTAAGGCCATCGTGACAGATGCCTTTTAATCTGCAGCCTGAGGATCGAAAGGAGTATATCTCTTATATGCCTCCATGATTCTCTCTAGAAACATAAATGGAGATTCATCAGGCCTTTGAATAATTTCTCTTACCATGGCCAAATTAGTTGGTCACCCAGCGGCCACTTGGAGACCCGCTGTTAGAGCCTGGCAATAATTGAACAGATGCTCCCTATCTTCAAAGGTGTTGGGGTCCCAGTTGGGTGGGTTTAAGGAGAAGCCAGCTTTGATTATGTTGGGAAGTTGTGTTGGTCGCCCATCAGGTCTGAGGATATTTTTTTCTACATTCCAGGAGATTTTTCTCTCACTGCTCTGTCATGAAGAGAGTCGCTAGGTGGTGTTGGCAGTCACCTCAAGTAGGCAGGTGTGAAAACGTCGGTGAGTTTTCTGAGTTCTTTTAGCCGGGCCAGCTTCCTCCAGGGAAGGAGGGGCTGTGTGTGCCGCGGGACAGTCATCTGGATGACGCTGGGCCAGCCTAGCTTCCTCGAATGGTGGAGAGGCTGAGTCAGCAGAAGGGGAATCACTTAGAGGGTGTTAGGGGTTGGGAGACGAGGGCAGATGATAAGGAGGGGGTGGTGAGTCCAGTAGAGTCTTGAGACTCAGGGAGAACAGAAGGTGGAGGAGGAGGAGCAGAGAGGTTGAGATAGATTCGTGGGGGAAGGAGTAGGAGCAGGTGCAGGGACAAGGAAAGGCTTGACCCATGGAGGAGGAGATTTGTAGAGGTACTGACAAGTTAAGATATATGGCTGTTGATCTGGATGTCTATGTGGCACCTGCTGAAAGACAATATCTCGGACTTTTCAAATAAGTGCGAAGTTGAAAGATCCTTCTAGGAGCCATCCGACTGCAATGGTGGGTCATTCTGAGACACAGAATCTGCCAGGTCTGGCGTTTTACTGAAAAAGAAAGATTCTGAGCCCTTAAGCAGATTTTGGTCCAGTGATTAAGGGTCAGGGACAGAGGCATTGAAATGATCTGTCCCATAATGAAATATACACAGACACTGAAAGCAACGACACACAACACAGACAAGACAAGACAATAAAGACAGGCAATGGACGTCCAATACTGAGACCAGGACTGACTAGTCGGCAAAACCTGAAGGGCTGGCAATACCGAATCAGAAACAAAATATCACTGAGTCGAGGAGACTATTGTTCCACGATTTCCCGAGTCTATCCCCCAGGGACATGGCCTGTGGCTCTGTGACATGTGTGTCAGCCACCATGGGAGAGAGCTCACGCTCTTTACCAATAGCAGTTTTGCCATACCCTAACCTGAAGCCTGAAACGAGAAAGATGGGCCTTATTTACCCCCAGAGGAGCCCGTTGGGGGTATTTTGTCTGCAGCTTCCGGATCTTGCTAGGGCCACCAGATGTAAAGGTTGGGCGAGCATCTGCGGCAGAGACCACTAAGAGACTGTCTCATGCAACAGCAAAGGGTTTATTGGGATTCCGGCATGAAGGGCTCAGAGATCACTTGAACAGAGCAGAGAGCCCTGAGAACAGCTTAAGAAATGGTTATATATTTTTCTTGGAGAGGGCAGGGAGAGAAATTTATTGATGGGTAATGGCGAGTGTCAGTTTGCGAGCAACTGGTTGACGGAATACATTCTGCAGTTTGGCAGTTTGGGACAGCACATTCTGGGAACAAGAATAGTAAACAGTTCTCAAGATTTCAATGGTGTTTTGTTAAGCATACAGAAAAACAGGAAATGACAAGTATCTATTTTATTAACCTTTCAATATAAATATGAAAACAGAAATCTAGTTAAGATTTGAAGTCCAGAAGTTCATTTGGCCCTTGATTGGTATACTTAGCATTGAATTACGTTCTGTAGAGATGTCCCAGAAATATGGATATACAATGTCATAGGACCTTGTACCTTCTCGGAGGTCAGTTCCAAAACACAGTCTTTAAGGGGAATCACACCAAAGTGCAAGCCAAGTTGGACCCAGTTATCTCTTCTAACTTCCACACAAATGACCGCAGTTAAAACCAAAACACTCTCACATGACACTCATCTTCTTCCATATAGACACTCATCATAACTTCTGGCAGGAGGATTCCATGAGAGGCGCAGCACAAGACAGTGTCCCAAGTAAGCTCCCTTTCCCCTCATTTACCAAAAGTCAGGGTGGCCTGGACACCCTTCCTGTGAACCAGGAGTGATCAAATATGCCTGCCGTTAACACAGCTCTGTTCTCCAATTTGAGGCCTACTGACTGTCGGTTTAGATTCTTTATTTGAATTGAATTCATAAGAAAACCCAAGAACCTATGGGCTAGCATCTGCAGGGCTTTGAATAACTCATTTGACCCATTGGATCCCTATTCTCACTTGAGGGAGGTTAAGAACCTTATGGAGGAATGCGAGAGACTTCATCCACAATGACTGATTTTTGGCCATTTTGATTTGGATCCACACATGGGATCTTTCTTACGATCCATCAGGTGCTGAGAATCTAAGCTCTAGGCTCACACAGGGCCAAAGGGCTGATTCAGACACATCCCTTTCCAAAGGAATTAAGCAAACAGCCACAGGTGATGCCCATTCATTTCCGTTTGAAAACTCTTTTCTTCAGGAATCTCGAAGGCGTGGCCTGAGGCAAAGACCTTCCTGACATTCAGGGCAACAGAACAATAGGTAATAAAAAGGCCAATTGCAGGGTTTCTCCACTGAGACTATCCTGGTCACACTGGTATCTGAGTTTTCTGAGATTCTTGCCAATTCCTTCAGCTATCCAGTACATGTCCATGTCACGGTGCTTGGAGGTGCTACATATCGTGGATACAAAAGCATGAGTCTATTCTGGAGAGTGGCCAGAATTCAGGAAGAAAACAGGAACTTAGGAAGATAGCCGGTGTTGCCCATTGATAAGGCAAGCCCTAGAGTATTCATTAATTGGGCAGGATGAATGCTGGGAAGCTTTCTAATAGACAGGAAACATCCATTGATGCATTCTCTTTTCTAATGTCTACAACCACGGACACAGTGGGATACACAGACATAGAAACACTCACCTTGTCCAACAACTTACTAGAAACAGTTCACTCCAAACCAAACAAAACGACTTTACTACCTATTCTCTGAACATGAGACAAAACCACAAACACACATCCACACCCACAAAGTCACCTCCTTCCCCCAAGTAGGTCTCTCACTCTCCAGAGTGTCCTCTGACTGCTGGGTCATACTGTGTTCCCCCGATATGGCCTGTCCTGTTTCAGATCTGGTCTCCTTGTCCAACTCTGTGAAGTGGTCAGGAGCCAGCTGTGAGCCACTACCTGCTTTTTCAAAAAAGGCCCCTCTTCAGAGTTTTCCTGGCATTTGGCCATCCTCACATCAGTAGGTACCAAGAAAGACTGACTCTGTCCTTGCTAAATCGAAGCAAGTGAGACCACTAGGACTGGGACTGGGATTGGCTCTGTGTGCCTGGCTTCCTGGATCCCAAGTTCAGAGAGTTCCATTACCAAGGAAGTGAGGTGAGGTCGCATCCTTCAGGAACTGAATGAGGTCACTGCCTTGGCAACCACTTTGTCCAAACAGTTGCTTCCAAGAGTACCATGAAAAGGAGGCTGACCCTACATTCTGTGGCACTTTTGCAAATTAGGATGGTATATCAACCATAGGCACCAAGGAACAGCTCTCCACTCAGGCCTGGTATGGTCCATCTTCTCTATATTAGGAAGAGAGCCTTTAGTCCCGGGAGCATTGCAGTGAACCTCTGCACTAAAACTATTAGCAAGCACCTGATGGAGGAGGCCTCCATAGGTAAGTGGCGCCTTTATAACATCTGATATCCGGTTAAGGGAGATCTCTTCTGATGACAGAGATGTGGCCTGGGGAGGCTCACATATACTCCTGTCCAGGACAGTAACAAGAATCGTTCTGTCCTCTGTTCTGTTCTGTAGGAAATTCCTCTGGAAGTGTAGAGAGGTGCCGACGGGCACGCACGCGCTCCTACCCTGGAGCTTTAGCAAGATGTTGCACTGTACCACTGTTTTTCTGTTTAGGCGCCAGGTTTCTGTTTTTCTTTTTGTGTGTGTGTGGTGTGTTTTGTTCTGCGTTCTATTTTTTTTTTGTTTGTTTGTTTGCTTTTGTTCATTTTGTTGTGTGATTTTGATTGTAAAAACTTAAGGATATTGGACGTGAAAATGGGTAATAAAGAGAGTAAGCCTGACACCCGTTTGAACTGTGTTTTAAGGAACTGCGATGAACTTTACCCCCCTTTGTTTAGCAGGATGATAGAAGCCCCTAGCTGGCTGCCTGGAGCACAACCATTGCAGAGGGCAATGCCTGCTGGGGACCTAAGAACTGAGTATCTCCCAGGTTAACAAGTGAAACTCCTTTAAAACCCCTTGTCCCTCCAGATCAAGAGAGTCACAACATTTGGCAGAGTCCCCTGTGTTTCTCCTTTGTTAGCAAAGCAATTAGCCTCCCCTTTTCTTTTTCTCAGAACCCATTCCTCATTATTTAATTGGTATAAATTGGCTTCTAGGTCAGGAACCGAACTTTAAGTTACAAATTTGGTACCCCCCCTCCGCCCCAGAACTTTGTGAGAGCTGTCTACTGAAATGTTAGGAGATTGAGCTTGCTTGGGGTGGAACTGAACCAGAGGAGCTAATCCTGTAAGTAAAAGGAGGGACTGAGGGACCCCCAGCAGCTGCCAAAGCCCTGTTGATTCAGGGAATACCCTCCTTCCTTCCGTGCACTGTAAGGATTATGCCACCTCTGTCTTGTTAAAAAAGAGAAAAAGAAAAAGGGGACACTAAATTCAGTAAAGTCACCATATAGACACTTTATTTTACATTTCAGGTTGCCCCTCTGTTAAAACATCTGGTCCCCCCCGTGGTGCCACTGGTGTAGTAGATTTTTTCTCTTATCTGCTCTGGTTTAAAGGATTCTGTCTGACAACCATAGTCTCTACCTCCTTTCTGTCTGTCTTGTGTCTTTGTTTCTGGTCCTTTAAGACATGTGCAATAATGTGTTGATATTATAAATTTTTTCTTGGGAATGATCTTAGCTGAATGTGTGTCTAAATGATGATGTTTTATCATAAAAAAACTGGTATCTGAATGGGTTTTTGAAGCATTGCACAATCTTGCAGTTAAAAGTCGGGTTTAGGTCATTGTTTAGTTTACGATTTCAGGTAATTCATGCCAGAGAACTTAAATACTTAGGATGGAAAACTGAAGAACTCTACTTCCAAGTTGGCAAGTAACTTCCCAATCATTCACTTTTTTTTTTTAACCAATTTTGAATTCGGTAGCCAGAGAAAATGTCACTGTGTGTACCAGTGCATTAATTTGGACAAGGATAGTAAACCATAGTATGGTATCTGTTGACAAAATAAGATGCAAAGACATAAAATTTTGTGAATTGTATCTTGAACTTGTATCATAATTTTCAACACCCCAACCGGAAAATTATGGTTAATATGCCTTAGGCCTGAGGTGTCTGCTCAGAATAGCAGTTTTTTTCCTGCTCCTTCCAGACCTCAGCCATGACTCATGTTGAAATGCAAATGAAAAAAGCCTGCAAGCTTAGTAGGAGACTGATTTGATGCCTAACGGAAAAAAAAAGTAAATTGTATGGTATTTACTAATTACTGGACAGTCATTTTTTCTAGGACTCTTATTGTTTTCCTTAGATACTTTATTATTTTTGAGCTCATGATTCTGAGCATACAGACCTAGGTTAATGTTTTTCTGATCAGTTCTATCTTTGACCAACTGTGGACTTTTTGAAACATTGCAATAGATATTTAACCTGTGAAAAACTACAAGGCCTTTACTATTATTATGTGTGCACAATTTTGTTATGTGTTGTCTGTCTATATAGACATATATCCGTATATCATATATATGATACACAAATTAACATATATAAGGAGCGCTCATTAAAAAAAGCGCTCATAAAAACAAATTTTAAAAAGTGGATCCAAAGATCTTTAGTTCACGTGGTTTAAATGTTTCAATTTAAATCGGATAAACAGATAAAAATAAATGTTTTCAAATTTAAGCTTACAAATTTTTCTAGGTGTTCAAAAATCTAATAAAATATTAATATCTACAAAACGTCTAATGTGCCTTGGTTCTAGAACATTTTCTTCAACATAAAAATGGTTTACACTGTTCAATACATTTCTCTAATATTTTGATAAATAAGTAAAGTAAATTTGATATGGGATTACTCATTCGTGAGTACTTTTGTTAGAAATCTGATTCATTTACTAAGGTCTGTATAAGTTTTTACTAAACTCTATATAAGGTTTTAAAAATCAGTCATGTGTTAATGAGACAAAAATTTTTTGAAACATAAGTTTACCCATAACATTGTGTTTATTAAGTTTTATTTTTTCTAGAGCAAGGAACCATAAAAATTAAAAAACTTATTAAATCAGAACTGTTATTTTAGAGCATTGTACTGCCATTTCTTTAAAAGCTAAACTTGGTTAATGTAGAAACATCAATGTAATTGTGATGCTATTAATGTTTTCATATCTTACAGGTATGCAAGTCTGTAAGGTAGAAACTTAAAAAGAGCATTATATCAAGCTGGTGTTCTGAAGTTGTATGGTAAAAAAAATATATTGGAGATTTATTTACCTGTTATCAATAAGATATGTAAAGTTTTCTGTTACTTTTTACATTGTGGAACAATTTAAATGTATTTTTAAGTTAATGAGAGCCTAATCTATGTAAAAGTTGAAAACTTTCAGGCTTTCTTTAATTCATGTTTTAAATGTGATATCATATGGTGTTAGCTAATGTTCATGAGACCACAAACAATTTATGTAAACTTTGTCAATGTTGCTTTTAATTTTTACTTTTTAATAAAAACAACCCCATACCATTATTGTCATCTGGTAATAACAAAAGGGTAATCAAAGCAATATAAACAAATACTTTAGGATTATACTCCTAAACAAAAACACCTAAAAAAACAAAACTGCCTTCTCAATAATTCATGACTTCATTGATCATTTCTAGTTAGAGACACTTGGTAGCAGAGTAATATTATCTCCTTTTGGTACACAGTGACCCAGTTCTGTTCTTTACTTTGTTTTAAATCAATTTCTTCTGCATCATCTGATGAGAGGTTCATATACTTCTTAAAACCAATGATTGAGCCCTCAACCTGCACATTCACTTGCTCATAGAGCCAAACCTGAAATTGGGAACTATTTTGCAAGTGTCTGAAGATGAAGTTGATGGGTTACACCTTCACTGTCTGTACATTTTGACCTTGGCCACAGTACACTAAAATGGAAGTTCACAAACACCACAATGACCTAGAGGCTCCTCACATAGAAACTTACAGATCTGGTATACTGTTTTCTAGAAACCCTTCCAAATTATAAATTAATTCTAATAATCCATGTTTATCATAATTTTTCCTACCAAAAACCAATCCTGAGTATGAACTATTAGTTTCTTAAGGAGTAGATCTTCCCAGACCCCCAAACAAAAAAAAAATAAATAAAGATCAGCTTTAGAACTAAAATGCTTAAGATTTATAAAGAGCCCTGCCTTACCTGAGATAAGGCTGTGTGTCCCATCTTACTATATGTGAGAATGACTATGAAACAAATACGTCAGATAATATTTCTTTAAAGTTATGTTAAAAACATAAAAAATGTCAAGATTCCTAGGATCTCAAACAGGGGATATAATGTAATACTCAGCCAAAAAATTTAGGGTAGCTATTACACGAACTAAGTATTTTTACTTTTGTTAATTTTAGTTGAAATTTTCTTATAAGTTATCTAAAGATTCCCTGTTAGTGTTTTACAAATGTGTTGCTTTAAGAACACAACATGGGTTTATTCACGATAATAAGTCATCACCTACAATACAGACAGAATAATACAGATCCCAATTAATAAAAAGATAATTATAAAGTTATAGACATTAAAGTCCAGTACTCTTAATATAAGGCTGTTAAAATTAATTTGCTGGATGTTTAAGATTAGGATTTAAAATTAAAGTTAAATGAAAAGGGCCAAGAAAACCAATATTTGGCTCTTACCCTCTGAGTCAATCTGAATCCAGGGAACAGGGGACTTCTCTAAAGAGCTTTGCAACTCTGAGCCACATAACCTCCTGATCAGGGAGATTAATGAGACCACTGGAGAACAGAAAGCCAATCAGTGCATTTGTTATGAAGAGGAGAGTCATCAGAGAAAGGAGATATCCCTGATGCTTCTGAGGGAAGATAAATGGTCAAGCAAGACCTGGACCCACCTAGCGCAAATGGCACTAGCAGAATTGAAAATGTGCTCTCATTTTTCCAGAATTGACTCCCATAAAGCTCAGCTGACTGTTAACAATAGATAGAAACAAAAGTCCGTTTGACTGCTTCATCTTAAACACTTTGGAAAGACAGTTAAGACGAAAATTCAGCCATTCCTGGGCATTTTAAATAATAATAATAATAATAATAATAATAATAATAATAATAATAATAATAATATTTTAAGGTATGCACTTTATTTTAGCCTCCCAAAATAAGTAAGACTGGAGGCTACAAAGAAGGATTCTCAGACAGGAATGCCTGATACTTATAAAAAGAGACTATCAAGAAGAGCTGCCACAGGCAGAAATTTTTAATTTAAGGCCTGCAGATATTCCTAACCAACACAGGTAGGCTTGGTGTTTGCTAGTACGATTATCCAGCCCTGAGTAACAGAATTAAAGGTTTCTCTATTAGACGCAGAGGTCATACTAGAAAAAGGATTTTACAAGATCAGATGACATTACATTGTTAAACTGTATCTTATGGGGAAGGACAACTGTAACACTAAAAGTTAAATATTAATTTGATAGTCCTGATAACTGGGGATATTAAAGACTGGTGAGGGAACTTCTATACAGTAACATGTTCCGGCTGCTGCAACATTTATTCAGTACTCATGGTTTTTGTTTCTCTCATAGAAGAACCCATCCCCAGATGACTTTACAACCTGTTCTTCCCCAACCAGACTTCAATCCGAAATGACTTCTAAAAGGCAACTCATGTCCCCCAACTGACTTATAAAAGGCAACTCATGTCCCTCACGCCATGCTCACTCACTTCAGCCTGTCTCAGGTCAGAAGAAGAAATAATGATTGACGCCACTCTTCTTACAACAATAGAGAGAAAGATAAGTAGACTATCAATATAAGTAATTAATTATGTCTGGTAAAATCAGGGAGATCGGTTTTGGGTAAGTTCTAAAAATTTGGAGAATCTTACCTGAGGGATTAAAATTTCCTCAGTGCTCTTCCCCTAATCTATTAAAGATTTGAAAGGGACACAGAGAAAAGGGGGAAATGATAGACCCAACCTGATCTTTTATTAAAATTGAGAGCCATCTTGCCACAAAGCCATGAAAAGGTAATTTTGGCTTTACCATAAATTACTGCAAATTCTGAACCTGCTTGAAATGCCTGCCCGTGCCTTGAACTCACGCATGCCCGGCTCTCTGACCAGATAGCAGCCCTCTCTGAAACTTTAGTGACACATCATAAATATTTGCCTTCTCTGGCCAGACAACATCCCTCTCTGAGGCTCTAATGGTCCTCTGAATTCTGATGTAGGGACAGCAAAAAAAACCTAAACTACCATTAGTGTGATGCTTGTCAGAGTTCTGTTATCTGTAACACCCCTTTTGTGTAACTTTCTGGGCTATAAAGCTGGGCTGTAGGAAAGCTGGGGTTGCTGTCTTGTTCCGGCTGTTTTGGGAGGGGAGGCAGCATGAAAGGTAGAAATAATAAGATTAATTTAATATGATTTTAATTAGAGTCAGTGGTCTTTTCTTGTGCCGTGGTCAAACAATTAACACTCCAAAAACATGGAGCTCTGACGGCCTAAAGACTTCTTGAGGAACTTCCTCTGAGGTTGGGCACTTGAAATATATGTTGTTGTAAGGAGCTTTAGCTTCCTTTCTAGTGAGACCATCAAAGATGGGTTTGAATCTATGTGACCTGGAGGACATGGTTTCTTGTATTCTAATGAACATAAGGCAGCAGTGCTGAATTTTCTCTTTGTAGGTAAACTGTGGCCACTGGGTGCTAAGTGTCTCCCCGTGTGGACTGTGAAGCCATTTTTTTATCCTCCACTTTTCGTGGTGTTTCGTGCTGCTGCACTGGGAGTTTGGTATTTGCTTCATGAAATACAAAGAGTTCAACTGGGACACAGTTTTGGAGGGAGTTCTGTCACTTGTGGTGGGTCAGGGTCTGCAGGAGAATGCAACAACCAGGTTATATCTCACAGAGCTTGCCCCCTTGTACATAGAAATCTGACTCTGAACTTTGCCCTGGAACCTCTCCATGTAACAAGATGCCTTTACATAGAAGGTTCTGCTGGATGCACAATGTCAGTCACAAGCCATTTGGAAGGCAATGGCAAATCCTCATGGCCACACCACAGATGTATTATCACACACCTGCCCACCACTGCAATGGGCCCACTACTCAGCAGGCTCCAACTTACTGGCATCTTTGTTCTACACCATTTTCATGAAACTCGGTCAATCATGGCATTCTCTTGTACACTAATGATCAGCAACAAGACATCCAAAGGTTCTCTAGTGCCACCTGATTATTGGAATTTCAAAAATTTCATTGTATTTATCTAGCCATTTTTCATGGATGAAGTTGGAGACACTGTGGGTTTCAGTTCATTCAGGAACCATTAAATGGTGAGGAAGCTCATTTCAATGAAAGCTCTGGAGAACTCTCACAGGCAAGTCTTCCCATAGAGTCTTCAAAATGTCGCATGAAGCCAGGCCCATTGAGGTCTTCAATGTGACGTCCAAGGGTGTTCTGATTCTCAACTATGGCTGCCAAATCTTTCAGAATAAAATCATGTGATATCCTAGCTGAGATTCCAAGGCTCTGTGGAAAGGCACCCTGTCCTTGATCTCAGTTTCCAAGGGCGAATCCCATGCGTGGCCTCCTAAAATCTGAACACAGTTCATGGCAATATTTCTCTGAGATCAGTTCCAGAACTCAGACTTTAAGGGGAATCACACCAGAGTTCAAGCCCAGGTATACCCAGTCATCACTTCCAACCGCCACACAAATGACCACAATTAAAACCAAAGCAATCCCACAAGGCCCTCATCTTCTTCCATATAGACACTCATCATAACCTGTGGTTCGAGGTTTCCATGAGGGGATCAGTCCAAGACAGTGTACAAAATAACCTCCCTTGCCCCTCATTTGCCTAAAGTCAGGGTTGCCTGGACACCCTTCCTGAGAAGCAGGAGTGATCAAATAGGCCTGCCATAAATACTGCTCTGCTTCCCGAATTTGAGGCCTACTGACTCTCGGGTATATATTCTTTATGTGAATTGGAATCATGAGAAAACCCAAGCACCTATGGGATATCTTCTGCAGGGTTTGAAGAACTCATTTGACACAAAGGATCCCTATTTTCAATTGATGGAGGTCAGGAACCTTACAGAGGAAGGCGAGAGACTTCGTCCACAATGACTGCTTTTTTGGCCATTTTGGTTTTGGAAGCACACATGTAATCTTTCTTTAGATCCATCAGGTTCTGAGAATCTATGCAACAGCCTCACACATTGCCACGAGTCTGATGCAGACACATCCCTTTCCAAAGCAATTAAGCAAAGAGCTACAGGTGATGCCCATTAATTTCCATTGAAAACCATTTTTTCAGGCTTCACAAAGGGGTGGACTGAGACAAAGACGTTTCTGACATTCAGGGCAACAGAACAATAGGTAAGCAAATGGCCCAAAGCAGGGTTTCTCGAATGATATCTAAGTTTCCTGAGATGATCCCATTCCCTTCAGCTATCCAGTACGTGGCCATGTCACAGAGCCTGGAGGTGGTACATATTGTGGACACCAAACCATGAGCCTATTGTGGAGAGTGGCCCGAATTCAAGAAGAAAACAGGAACTTAGGAAGATAGTAGTTGTTGCCCATCTATAAGGCAAGCCACAGTCCATATATAAATTGGGCAGGATGAATGCTGTGAAGCTTTCTACAAGACAGGAAACATCCATTGATGCATTCTCTTTTCTAATATCTACAACCACAGACACAGTGGGATAAACAGACATAAAAACACTCGCCTTATCAAAAGACTTACTAGAAACGATCCAATCCAAACCAAACAAAGCGACTTTCCTACCTATTCCCAGATCATGAGACAAAACCACAAACTCACACGCACACCCACAAAGTCACCGCCTTCCCCCAAGTAGGTCTGTAACTATCCGGAGTGTCCTCTGACTGATGGGCCATACTATGTTCCCCCAAAATGGGCTATCCTATCTCAGATCTGGTCTCCTTGCCAACAATGTGAAGTTGTCAGGTGCCAGTGGTGGGCCACTACCTGCTTTCTCAGGAAAGGCCCCTCTTCAGAGCTCTCTTGGCATTTGGCCATCTTCACATCAGTAGTTACCAAGAAAGACTGACTCTGTCCTTGGTAAATCCAATCATGTGAGACCACTGGGACTGGGACTGGGACTGCCTCTGGGTGCCTGGCTTTTTGGATCCCAAGTTCAGAGAGTTCCATCACCAAGAAAGTGATGTAGGTCACTTCCTTCTGGAACTGAATGAGGTCACTGCCTAGGCAATCACTTTTTCCTAACATTTGCTTCCAAGTATCCCAATAGATGGAGGCTGCCCCTACTTCCTGTGACACTTTCACAAGTTAGAATGGTATATCAAACATAGCACCCGGAAGCAGCTCTCCACACAGGCCTGGTTTGGTCCATCTTCTCTACATTAAGAAGAGAGAGATTGCTTCAGACACACCCATTCATCCTGACCAGGTTGTTTGTCGTGGAAGATGACTTTTGCTCTCTCAGGTCCTTCATAGCTTCCTCTATCTTCCCCAGGGTTCATTTCTGCATGGACCTTTGAGGTTCTCAGCAGGTGGAAGATCTCTTATGTTCCTGTATTGTAAGACCAACTCTGTCCCTGCTCTTCTGTAAAGTTAGATGGAGGGCAAAGAGTATGGTTAGGGTTAATAACATGTTTGATTTGGGTTAGGAATCATTCTGCTGGATGAATAATGGTATTGGGAACCTGCGATATTTGTAAGTATATATAGAGGTGAAATATATGTATGAAAACAGAAATCTAGGTAAGATTTGAAGCCCAGAAGGGCATTGGATCCTTGATTGGGATACTTAGCTTTGAATTATGTTCTGCACATGTGTCTCAGATAAATCTATACACAATGGTATAGGACCTTGTACTTGGATGATTGAATGTCGAAGAGAACATCCAGTCTAAAAAGGATAGTTGGTAGGATTAGAAAGATAGTTGGTAGAATTAGAAAAAAAGAGTGAGTATAGGATTTGAAAAAAAAGTTCTTTAGCAATAGGGTTTCAGGTAGAGAGAAAATGTAAATGTCAGCACATGTGAAGAGTTGGTCACAATGATGAATTGGGGAAAATATGTAGGAAAGCAGATATCAATAGAGACATAGGAAATCAGGCAAATGATAAAGTGATTGATTGGATTAGACACTTTCAGCAGGCTTGAATTTGAATATATAATCTTAGGAAGAAACACATATGTAGTCACCAATAGGATTGACATTTGAGAGCATTAGCCAACCTGGACACGGGTGATTTTTATAATCCATACTCATATTCCATTTAGGCTTTGGTACAATCGTAAGTGTGACTTTGCATTTTCTTGCCAGAATATTACTGTGATAAAATGTATATGTAGATCAGGTGACATGAGTATTTCTTGCACCATTTCTGGGAGCAATATTTTGAAGAGGTATAAATTAGTATTGGGGGCACAAATAGGTGTACCATGTGTGTATGAATATAGAGAGAATGATTGAATAGACCATACTGTGAATAAATAATATAACTTGTTCCAACTTTACAAATTGGAATAAATTAATATCTCAAAATACATAGCAAATCTTATATTGATATACATACATTCATTCCACCCAGTTATACATCTAATGGTAATATTAGGGTTGTAGTTTATCATAAATTCTGTGTGAATTTTGCTTCAAAATTGATTATGGAAATCGAAAATAATGTATTTGGAAAGAAGTCTCATGAAATGAGCAGTCAAAAACAAGTAGGAATATATGTGTTCTGAAGCAGGAAGTGATTGAATGTGTTACAAATGTCTTTAAATTTGTGAACTTGTGGATGAAATGTACATTTTATGATGTACAAAAACTGAAGAAATAGAAATGTACCAGTGTTGAATAAAATTGAACGTCAAAATACACATCATGTCCCATAGGAATCTAGTAGCATTGATGTTAAAGTGGGTCAGTTACTGTAGAAATATAAGGATTTGTTTGCACCATTCACTGAAGTAAGTTTTCAGTACTAGAAAACAAATATGTATTTCAGGTGGATGAATGTTTCTGAAAATAATCTTATGAAAAGTTGATTATAAAACCACATACATGAACATTAGTGAATTTAGGGAGTGTATAATAAGACACATGTATTTCATATTTTGAAAAATCTAGAGTGTATATATATATATATATATATACACACACACAAATACATTGGAAAGTAGAAAATATATGCCAATCAAAATTCATCATGAAATATATATCATCCACAGATCCAAAAATATTAATTTTACTGAACATGGATTTATGTATAATGTTGCTCAACTAAAAAGCTCACTCATAGTTTGAATTTTCAGTTCCAAAAGCATTTAGGAGGAGTGATTTCTTCTCATACTTTGTATCTGCCAAGTTAGCCACCTCACAAAAATGTACATGTATTCCAGGTAGGATTTTGTATGTGCATATAAAAATACATGTGCTGAATTGGCTACAGAAAATGAGAGACAGGAATTCACATGTGTGTTAACTTTAAAAACACATGGAGAACAATTTCAAGAAAAAAATTGACAAGATTTATAACTCCTACCCTATATCATGCAAAAGGCAAGACCAACTATTCACCATGCCTCCTCTGAACTGCTTGTATTTCTATTCTGTTTGGGTTATTTTTCTCCATCATATTAGGATTAGTAGTCAGAGTCTAGTAGGGTATGGGTTAGTGTCAGAGTTTCAGTATTTCGAATGAAAAATTGCAAAATGTATCCAATGTGTATGTAAATATGTGCTACACAAAAATCTTCCCACTATTATCCAGAACAATGTCTTGACAATACCTTCGCCCCAAGTAAGAAACAATTAGAGGAAAAGAGTTAGAAATTCCGTGAATACATATCTGGAATGGAAAACAATCAGGAGTTCACAATCTTGGAAGTGGTAGAGGAGTTTTCAAAAGTAAGGGACAGGGTAAACACTCCACAAAAATGGAATTCTGCTGGCCTAGAGACTTCTTGGGAAACTCTCTGTGAGGTTGGGCACTTGAAATATATGTTGTTGTCAGGAGCTTTAGCTTTCTTTCTAGTGAGACCATAAAAGCTGGGTCTGCATCTATGTGACCTGGTGGACATTGTTTCTTTTTTTCGCAATGAACATGAGGCAGCATTGCTGAATTCTCCCTTTGTAGGTAAACTGTGGCCCCTGGGGGCTAAATGTCTCCCCATGTGGACTGTGAAGCCATATGGTCATCCTCTATTTTCGTGGTGTTTTTTGCTGCTGCACTGGAAGTTTGGTACTTGCTTCACGAAATACAAGGAGTTTAAATGGAACACAGTACGGGAGGGAGTTCTGTCACGCGTGGTGAGTCAGGGTCTGCAGGAGAATACAAGAACCAGGCTCCTATCCCACATAGCTTGCCCCCTTGACTATAGCAACCTGATTTTGAACAGCGTCCTGAAACCTCTCCATATAACAAGATGCCTTTACATATAAGGGTCTGCTGGTTTGACCATGTCAGTGACAAGCCATTTGGAAGCCAATGGCAGATCCACATGGCCCCACCACAGATGTTTTATCACACACCTGCCCACCATTGCTCTAGGCCCACTACTCAGCAGGATCCAACTTTCTGGCATCTCTGTTAAACACCATTTTAATGAAAACCAGTCAATCAAGGCACTGTCTGGTATACTCATTGTTGGAAAAAGTATAAACGGCAGCCATACCCCAGAGAAAAACCCCAACATGGCGCCTAAGGACTTCTTCTTCCTACCTTCTTCTTTTCTGAAGTGGCGCGAAAAGTTCCCGCCCGGGTGAACTCTCCCACTGGTGCCAATTTCAAATCTCGCTGGCGGGGAACCTTAGCCCCAATGAGAACTAACTCCTGGGCTCCGGAGCTGATATCTGAAAGAACTTGCCAATAAACGGGTTGCCTGCCATTTATCTAAGTCCTTTCATCTCCTCCTTAGTTCTATATAAGCACACAGCTTTTTGCAATAAAATTGGAATTCTCCCGGCGAAGTGCCTTTGAGTGGGGAGTTCTTTCATTCTGGTGCCCCGTTTGAGGATACGGGTGAGCTCTTTCCAACAAGAGCCCCGTCCCCCGTTCTGCCCAGACACTCCGTCCTGGTCCGCTCTTTTCAGACGCCAGCTTCCTGCACTCACCACTGATCTGATGTATGTAAGCTTCCCCTGACCCCGGCTCGCCAACTTCCTTCGGGCTACCGCTAGTTTTGTGACCCTGATCATCCAGCACACTCTAGACGCCCGGTAGGGGAGAGGGAATTCCTCCCACCAAGACCTTTACTGGTCACAGTGGACCCTCTAGTGATCCGTTTCCCTTTGGGGCATGAGGGTTCTGAGTTTACACTAGAGGCTCTGTGGTTTTTCCTCCTTTGCTGTCACTGCTGCTGCCGGCTAGATTTGCTGTTTCCTGCAGGGCTGCTGTGTCTGGCTGAAGCTGCCTCTCTGCTCAGGGAAAACTGAACTCCCGTCCTAGAACTGCATTCTGCTGGAGCTGGAGTTCTGTTTTCATTACTGACTTCTTCAGCTGCGTTCGAAAACTTTCCTGACGTCAGGTTGCCCATGGCTCCAAACCCATTGGGTCTTCCAGATCGCACTTCACTGGTGACGACCAGGTAGTACCCTCTGTATTTCCTCGCGACAGCTGGTCATTTTGGGGACACCCACGTGACCCCCATTCGCCCTGAATTTCCTGGAAGCCGTTCCAGCTCGGGTTTTCTCTTTGTCTCTCTCGCTTACTCTTATTCTCTCTCTCTCTCTCTCTCTCTCTCTCTCTCTCTTCCATCTCTCCCTGTGACAATGGGCACCTCTTCATCTGTACCTGAAGCCTCACCTCTCAAATGTTTAATAAAAAATCTGGCCACACTCTCCCTCACACCAGACATCAAGCCCAAACTTTTAATTAAATTCTGTACCCAAGATTGGCCTCCATATCCACTGGATAATGGCAATCATTGGCCTCCAGAAGGCTCCTTAGATCCAAACCTCCCCTGGGACCTTTTTAACTACTGCCAGCGTCTGGAAAAGTGGAGGGAGATTCCCTGCATTGAAGGTATTAGCCTTCCCACACAGCACCTTGTCTCTGCTCCTCCTGCCCTCCCCGTCAGGTCCTCCTTGCTTGCAATCCCCTCTCTTTCCCTACTTCTACTTCTGACTTCACAGATTCTTCCTCATTCAACCCAGCAGATGAACCCCCACCTTCTCCCCAGCCCCATCTGCCCCTTCTCTTCTGCAATACCCTCCTCATCCTCTGCCTGATTCCATGGATCCTCAGCCTTCCATTTTATCCCCCTCCCCTCCGTCCTCTTCTGCCTGCTCCACTTCCTCCTCTTCCAAAGAGACACTCCCTTCCCCTCCCTCTCCTTCCTGTCCTCCGCCTGCCTCTCTCAGTCCTCCTTTTACCAGGTCTAAAGGACTCCTTCCCACCCCTAAGACAATCGCACCCCTTCGTGAGGTAGCTGGTCCCGAGGGTGTCATCAGAGTCCACGTGCCCTTCTCCAGGTCAGACATTACTCAGCTAGAGAGCAAGTTAGCCTCAATCACCACTAAACCCACCACTTACATTCGGGAGTTTCAATGGGTCCTGCAAGCATATAGCCTCACTCATCATGACATATACATGCTCTTGGCCAATACACTTCTCCCCGAGGAAAGGCAATGGGTCTGGGAGCTAGCCCAAGCCCATGCTGATGAAAATCATAGGACCAATCCTGACCACCCCACGGGCTCTCATGCTGTCCCAGAGCAGGAACCCTATGGGATTACAACACCCCTGAAGGCTTACAGACTCATGACCTTTTTACATCCTGCCTCTTGGCGGGCCTGAAAAAGGCGACCCACAATGCTGTTAACTTTAAAAAGGTGCAGGAGGTCATTAAAAGGAAGGAGGAAACACCTTCAGAATTCCTGGATAGACTAACCAAGGCCCTTCAACACTGCACATAACTCGACCCAGAAACCCCTGATGGCCGTCATCTCTTAATGACATATGTTCTGGCCCAAAAATACTCTGACATTAAAGCCAAGCTTAAAAAGCTTGAACAGGGCCCTGCTACTCCTCAAACCGAAATCCTCGCTGTCTCTTTAAAGGTTTTTCATGGTAGAGAGGATGAAAGTGAATGCCGTAGGAAGAGAGCTGAAAATGCCAAATTCCAAATGTTGGCCCAGGTCATTCAGAGAAGGCCATCACCACGCCGTCCCAATGTGACACCCCCTGGAGCTTGCTTCAAATGTGGTAAGGATTGTCCTTCGCCGAGAACACCCTACAACCCCTGCCCAACATGCCATCAAAGGAGACACTGGGGGGAAGACTGCCCAACAACCCGGAAGGGAGGTTGGTCAGCCACCCGGCAACCCCAGCCTCTCCTGGGCTTGGCAGAGGAGGAATGATGGAGCCCTGGGCCTTCCCTCCAGACTATTACCATCAAGAATCAAGAACCTAGGGTCACCTTCCTGGTGGATGGACGCTTCATTACCTTCTTTTTGGATACTGGTGCCACTTTTTCGGTCTTGAGGGAGTATTGGGGTTCTACCACACCCTCAAAAACTCCTATTGTCGTGGTAGGAGGTAAACATATTTTCCCTCAAAATCCCTTTTGTCCTTCACTCACTCCTTTCTCGTTATGAGCCATTGCCCCATTCCCCTTCTGGAAAGGGACATACTCTCACTATTAAAAGTCACCATTCACATATCACCCCACACCTCTCCTACCTCTCATTTCCTCATGATGTTCCTAGGGGCAGATACACCTCCTCCATGCACTCTCCCACGACTATCTAAACCAGTTAACCCTGAGTTTTGGGACACAACTACACCCTTTATGGCTAAATGCAGTCCTATTCATATTGTCTTACTGGACCCTTCAAGATATATTAGTCAACCATGATATCCACTCACAACCACAGCCTTCCTCGGATTAGAAGCCATCATCCAGGATTTATAATGAAAGGGGTATCTTAGGCCTACACACTCTCCTTTCAACACCCCCATTCTGGCAGTTAAGAAACCTAACGTGTCCTACAGGCTGGTTCTAGACCTTCCCCTTGTCTACTCCTCTGTGGTCCCCATCCACCCGCTAGTGTCCAACCCTTACACCCTCCTCTCTCAGATCCCTGCCACTACTACCCACTTCTTGGTTCTAAATTTGAAACATGCATTCTTTTCTATTCCCTTGTTCTCAGAATCTCAGGATATCTTTGCTTTTACTTGCACTGACTCTCACACCCGCCATTCTCATCAGCTTACCTGGACTGTCCTCCCACAGGGATTCAGGGATAGCACCCATCTCTTTGGCCAAGTTCTTGCCCAGGACCTCACATCCTTTCACCCGACCTGTCCTGACTCTACTCTCCTTCAATATGTCGATGACCTTCTTCTATGTAGTCCCTCTGGGAACACTCTCAATCCCACACTGCACAGCTTCTTAATTTCCTAGCAGACAAGGGAAATAGGAAGTCTCCCCACAAGGCCCAGGTTTCCCAGTCTTCTGTCACCTTTCTTGGTTTTTGCCTTACACCCAGAAAAAAGGAAATAACACTGGATAGGAGGCAACTCCTCTCTTATCTTCCAGTGCCCCATACAAAAGCCAAAATACTATCATTCCTAGGACTAGCAGGTTATTTTAGGGCCTGGATCCCAAATTATTCTCTTCTATACAAATCCTGTATGAACTAGCAAAGGGACCCCCTAGTGAATCTTTTGCCTCCTCCCCAAACTACCACTTGCGCAGGCTTCAGCAACTTGTCTTAAAGGCACTTGCCCTTCACCTTCCTGATCTTTCAAGACCATATCATGTATATGTCCATGAAAAAGGGAGGCAAGAACTTGGGGTCTTAGGTCAAAACTATGGGCCTACATTTGCACCTGTGGCATATTTGTCCAAGCAAATTGACCCTACCATCCGTGAGTGGGCCCCTTGCTTAAGAGCTCTGGCTGCTGGACAAATTTTACACAAAGAAGCCTCTAAGCTTACTTTTGGGGCCCCTTTAACTATCCACTCCCCACATCACTTGAAGGATCTTTTAGCTTATAAGGGCTTTCAAACCCTTCCTCCATCCAGAGTTCTGTAACTCCTCACTTCCTTTCTGGAAAACCCTAATATTACTTTCCTCCCCTGCTCTGCACAGAACCCTGCCTCACTGCTCTCAATGACTCCCACGTCTAACACACCAACTCATAATTGGTTGGAAACCTTAGATGATTTCCTCCCCTGTCATTCTTCCATTTCTGAGAGACTACTAGCCAAGCCTGACCTTATCTGGTTTACTGATGGCAGTTCCTTTAGGCAGAATTGCACTCATTACTTTGGATACACTGTAGTTTCAGCCACTGAGATTATAGAGGCCAAAGCTCTGCCTTCAGGAACTACCAACCAGCAGTCTGAACTTATAGTAGCCACTCGTGCCTGCCTTCTAGCACAAGGCAAATCCCTAACCCTTTATACTGATTCAAAATATGTCTTCCATATCTTATCCCATGCTGCAATATGAAAGGAGCGAGGCCTACTTACCACCAAAGGTAATGTGATCACTAATTCGGCTCTTATAGCCAATCTGATAAAGGCCTCCCACTTACCCACCCAGGTGGGAGTTGTCCATTGTAGGTCTAATTAGAAGGACGTCTCTCTTATCACTGAGGGCAATGCCAAAGCTGACCAGGCGGAACAAATGGCTGCTACCACTTCCAATGATGGACCCCCTGGGGGATATATAATGGCCACTTTAGACAGCTCATCTGAAGCCCCTACTTCTTCCAGTAAGAACAAGGATCTCTTCAAGTTCCTTCATACTCTATTCCTTTCCAATTCTCAGTCTTTGACCCTCTTTTTACAGAGCTTCTTCTCGCTCACCCTCTCTGACAAAGCCATGCTACAGAATATAGCCTCTAATTGTCAGATCTGTCAGTGGACCAACACTTATACTCCTTTAAGGCCCAAACCTTTTCCTTCCCACCAAGCCCGGGGACACATTCCCACTGCTGACTGGCAGGTAGACTTCACCAACATGCTCACAGTATGGCGCACTAAATACCTCCTTGTCCTTGTGGACACTTTCTTTGGTTGGATTGAGGCATTTCCCACTTCCAATAAAACGGCTTCCACTGTAGCTTTAATCTTACTGACAGACATCATCCCCAGGTTTGGTATGCCCACTTCTCTACAATATGACAATGGCCCTGAGTTTATTTCTAGAATCACACAAAAGGTCTCTCAAGCCCTCTCCTTCAAGTGGCATTTCCACTGTCCATATTATCCCCAAGCTTCAGGGAAAGTGGAAAGGGTAAATTGTACTCTAAAGGAAGTCCTTACCAAATTGACAATGGAATTAAACTTAGACTGGGTCAAACTCCTTCCCTTGGATTTGCTTCGAATCAGAGCTCTCCCTAAAAACCATCTTTACTGTCTCCCTTTGAGATAATGTATGGAAGACCTCTTATACCCCCTGGGTTGGTCATTTCACAAGGACCTCTCACCCGAGATTTGTCTTTGCCTCTTTTGTATCATCTCCGCTCGGAACTCTGGAAATATCAGGACTGGCTTCATCCGGACCCAGTGTCCTCTCCAAACACTCCTCCCTTAACACCTGGGAGTCTAGTATATTATAATACCCCAGAGGAGAAAGGGACTCTTGCCCCAAAATGGGAAGGCCCCTATCCTGTCATTCTCTGTACCCCCACTGCCGCCAAACTCTCCTTACCAGACAACCGTCTAACTCCCTGGATTCACATTTCTAGGTTGAAGCCATATCACCAGGAGGCCCCACCTGCTGACGACAGGACCAACCCAGAGGAACTCCAAGAATCACCTCCTGAACCTCCCATTAACTCCTGCTCTCCACACTCATCTCACCCATTTAAGTTGCGGCTCACACGGTGTTCCATGCAGCCCAATTCCTCTTAAAAAAGTCACAATGGGCTCTCTCAACACCCTAATCTTCTGTAACTGCTTGTTTTTTGTGCTCTGCTTATTTTCTGTGCTCTATCGGGACTGGTCTTTACCCTCCTCTCCTACCATGTATTTATTCACTCTTCAGGAACGATACTCAGAACATGGCATGTAGAAGGTTCGTGCAGTGGATGCAACTACTTGCTTCATCCACAATTGCACCTCTATTTCCCTAAAATTGTCACCTTCAAGGACCTTCGTCCCTGGTAGCTGGAACTGGCTTTTCATTTGCTTCCTTTTTGATCAAACAAAAGACTATTGTCATTGGTGGCCTGAGATATATAATGGGTGCCCCTATTGGTCATGCAGGTTCCATGATGAACATGGTAGCTATTCTTACCACTCACTTTGTTACCCTAAAGTGTGGACTTCTAGTTACCTAAAGTGGGATAAAGTCTCTTTATCTGATAACAATGGATGGTATACTTTAGATATACCTGACCCCAAGGCCAAACGTTGGGACTATGTTGAGTTTGCTGTCTATGCTCGGACAACCTCAGCCAGACCCACAGGGTGGATGACAGTTGGCCGCACCCTGATTATGCCACCTAAGGCAACCATCCAGGTAGTCGAACACATTAAGGAGTCAGAATCAAAACTTTTAGATCTTATCCATAGCTCATCCACAAAGGATTCAGACCCTTCAACCCCCTCAGGTCCCCCTGACACATGGCTCAATTTGTTACACCAATCTCTTCGATTATTAAACTCCACCCCTCTTTTTGTGCCTCCTTCTCAGTGCTTTCTCTGTGCTTCACTTAGTCCCATTAGCGGCAGGAAATATTTCAGCAAAAACCTACAATTTCTCTAAGAAAGGACAACCCCTACATGTGACACGTATCCCACTGTGGGAAAGTTATTTCACCAATACTGTATTTGCTTTCATCTGTTTCCACCTGCCAATAATGAATCCTTTACCCATTTGTTCCTTGAGCTTAAGCACCCAATCGAGCCCTGCATTTATGCAACCTGGACATTTCCTCTGGTGTAATGGGTCTTTAAGTACCTCAACGATCAATGTCTCTGGCACCTGTTTCTTGGTTACTGTAGTTCCTCAGCTGTCTTTGTATACTCCCACCGAATTCCGACAGTTGGCCCTACCTTCCTGAACCCGTAGGGCAGTCTTTCTGCCGGTTCTGGTAGGCCTCACTTTAACAACCTCAGTGGCGGGTCTCGGACTCTCTGGTGGAGCTATAGGTCATGCTCTATGGGCATTCAAAGACCTGCAACAAAAACTGCAGGAAGCACTCGATACCACTGCTGAGTCTCTGGGCTCCTTGCAGCGCCAGGTTACTTCATTGGCACAAGTGGCTTTACAGAACCAAAGGGCAATTGATCT
Source organism: Callospermophilus lateralis (assembly GCF_048772815.1). Lineage (NCBI taxonomy): Eukaryota > Metazoa > Chordata > Mammalia > Rodentia > Sciuridae > Callospermophilus > Callospermophilus lateralis. Next base: position 391,675 of record NW_027512554.1, read on the forward strand.
TCTCACTGCAGAAAAAGTGGGTACATGCCTATTCCTCAGAGAGGAATGTTGCTCTTATGTTAATGAATCTGGGCTGATAGAAAAAAATGTTGTTAAATTGCAGAAATTATTGACCAAATTGCTCAAACCTAGCTCCTCCAATCCCATAACAGGGTTCTTCCAATCCTATCTTGCCATGTACTTACTACCTATCTTGGGGCCCCTTATTGGGATGCTCCCTTTTTTTGCTCTCTTGCCATGCATAATGAAGTTCCTTCAAACCCAACTGCAAAAAATTTCTAATCAAAATTTCAACCAGCTTTTGCTTAGGCACTACCATCCTCTGATGACCGATGAACCCCTAACATCTCCAAGAGAACAGTTCACTCACTGATGAAGCTCACTACCAGGCACGATGGAATGCAACGTACATCAGACAGTGGGAGGCAACGAGCTTGGAGAACCTCTTAATCTGCCATCCTGGATTCATGAGTCTTTATGACCTTCTAAGCTTCCTCATGGCCCTTGGCCTCTTCTATGTCAGTCCCCCAACGTGGAACTTCTGCCAAAAATTGACCTTTGCTTTAATTTTTATCTTCATTCTGTTTTTATTCGCTCTGATCTTCTTCAAGTGCTGGTGACGCCATGACCAGGCAACGCTTCCAGTATTTCCTAGAGTCTCTGTTACAGGACCAGTAGCTGATACCAACAATCTCCTCCATCCAGGACTGGTTTCATGCCATCCACAACTTGTGGCATCAGGGAACTTTCATAGACTTTACCCCTACTGAAGTAGCTATCTATACCACTGGCTTTTATTTCTGGCTGCCATGATATCCCCAGACCTGGCCCCCGAGCATTTGTCCACTTCCCTTTCTAGGCCCCACAGCACCCCCACACAGCAGGCAGCAGCCAGAAATGACAAACAATGCCCCACTTTCTAAGAAAACAAAAAGGGAGGAATGTTAGGAAAAGTATAAATGGCAGCCATACCCCAGAGAAAAACCCCAACATGGCACCTAAGGACTTCTTCTTCGTACCTTCTTCTTTTCTGCAGTGGCGTTAAAAGTCCCCACCCTTGTTAACTCTGCAGCCAGCGCCAATTTCAAATCTCACTGGTGGGGAACCTTAGCCCCAATGAGAATTAATTCCTGGGCTCCCTAGCTGATATCTGAAAAAACTTATTCTCAGAACATGAGACCAAATCACAAACCCACAACCACACCCACAAAGGCACCTCCTTCCCCCAAGTAGGTCTGTGACTATTCGGAGTGTTCTCTGACTGCTGGGCCATACTATGTTCCTCCGAAATGGCCTGTCTTGTCTCAGATCTGGTCTCCTTGGTCAACTCTGTGAAGTTGACAGGAACCAGTGGTGAGCCACTACCTTCTTTCTCAGGAAAGGCCCCTCTTCAGAGCTCTTCTGGCATTTGGACATCTTCAAATCAGTAGGTACCAAGAAAGACTGACCCTCTCCTTGGTAAATCCAAACAAGTGAGACAACTGGGACTGGGACTGGGATTGGCTCGGGGTGCCTGGCTTCCTGGATCCCAAGTTCAGAGAGTTCCAACACCAAGGAAGTGAGGTGAGGTCACTTCCTTCAGGAACTGAATGAGGTCACTGCCTTGGCAACCACTTTGTTTTAGCAGTTGCTTCTTATGGTCCCTTTAGATGGAGGCTGCCCCTACTTCCTGTGACCCTTTCATAAGTTAGAATGGGATATAATCCATAGGCTCTCAGGAACAGCTCTCCAAAAGGCCTGGTTTGGTCCGTCTCCTCTACATTAAGAAGACAGAGGCTGATTCAGACACCAAACTTCATCCTACCAGGTTGTTTTCCATGGAAGATGACTTTTGCTCTCTCAGGTCCTTCATAGCTGCCTACATCTTCTCCAGGGATCATTTCTGCACATACCTTTGAGGTTCTCATCAGGTGGAAGATCCCATACATACCTGTATTGTAAGACCAACACTGTCATTGCTTTTCTGTAAAGTTAGATTGAGGGAACAGTGTATGGTTAGTGTTAATAACATTTTCAATTTTGATTAGGAACCATTCTGCTCGATGAACAATGGTATTGGGAACCTGTGATATTTATAAGAATATAGAGGTGAAATATATGAACGAAAAGAGAAATCTAAGTAAGATTTGAAGCCCAGAAGGTCATTGGGTTCTTGATTGGGATACTTAGCATTGAATTACGTTCTGCACAGATGTCTCAGATAAATCGATATACAATGGCATAGGACCTTGTACCTTGGATGATTGAATGTAGAAGAGAACATCCAGTCAAAAAGAGATAGTCGGTAGGATTAGGAAGACAGTAGGTAGATTTAGGAAGAAGAGTGAATATAGGATTTGGACCAAAGTTTTTTAGCAATAGGGTTTCGGTTAGAGAGTGAATGTTAGTGATAGCACATGTGAAGATTCAGTCACAATGATGAACTGGGGAAAATATGTAGGAAAGCAGATATCAATAGACACATTACAAAATCATTCAAAGTGTAAAGTGAGTGACAGCTTTAGACGTATTCAAAGGGTTGAGTTTGAATATATAATCTTTGGAAGAAACAAATATGTAGTCACCAATAGGATTTTCATTTGAGATCATTAGGCAACCTGGACATGGATGTTTTTAGTAATCCAGGATCACTTTCCATTTAGGTATGGTACAATCATAAGTGAGAACTTTGCTTTTTCTGTTCAGAATATTACTGTGATAAAATGTATATGTAGATCAGGTTACATGTATTTGTTCCACCATTTCTGGGAGCAATATTTTGAAGACGTATAAATTAGTATTGGGGGTACAAAGAGGTGTACCCTGTGTCTATGAATATAGAGATAATACATGAAGAGACCATACTGTGAATAAATAATATAACTGGTTCCACTTTAAATAATGGATTGAATTGATATCTGTAACTAAGTAAGAAATCTTATATTGATATACAATCATTCTTTCCAACCACTTATACATTTAAAGGTAATATTAGGGTTATGGTTTATCATGACGGGTGTTTTGCTTCAAATATGATAAAGGAAATCAAAAATAATGTGTTTGGAAAGAAGTCTCATGAAAAGAGCAGTCAAGAAACATGGAGGAATACATGGGTTCTGAAGCAGGAAGTGATTTGAAGTTAAACAAATGCGTATAAATTTGCTAAATTGTGGATGAAATATTTATATATCCTCTGATGTGCATAAACTGAAGAAATAGTAATGTTCCAGTGTTGAATAAAAATGAACGTCAAAATGCACATCATGTCCCATAGGAATCTAATCTACTTGCATTGATGTTAAACTCGTGTCAGTTACTGTAGAAATATTATGATTTGGCTTTTTTTTTTGGTGTTATAATACAATTTATTTTAGTACTAGCATGCCACAGAATGTAGAGGAAGGAACAATGGATTATTATTATCATTGTGATAATTTAAGGTTTTATATCACATTAAGCTATAATATGGCATAATATATCTTATGAATTAGAGAAAAATTTTTTTAAAAAATCTATTATTTAAGGACCATATGCACTGACAATTTAAATGGCTTTCTCGTGATTTCAATTTCTATCAATTGTGTATTAATTGCCAAATATTTATTTTAGTACTTTTCATATTCATAATTGATATAAAGTCAATTATTTAATTCTTCTTGTAAGTAGTTACTTATTACAGCAGGGACATTATTAATAATTCTAAATCTTTATAAGAAAAATGGTACAAAGTTATTTTCATGCAAAATTAAGAATAATTGCCTTCTCTGAATGTTTGATTGTTAATACATATAACAAAGAGTTTTGATGAGTCTCTTCCCCAGTAAAACATAAAATGCAAAGATATAGTTTGGTATGTATGTCCAAATAAAGATAAGAAGAAATACACATTATTAGCTAGAAACAATTAAATAAAAGATGAAAAGAAAAATCCAATACATTGTACGAACTTGTCAGATGAGGTAGTATTCTGGAAGAATAGCCTAAGGCTAGACATGGTCCATGACAAAATATTAACTAAAAAAATGAAATATGAAAAATATAGGAAATGCTATGAATTTTTCATGAAGGTAGGTGAATTATCCTTTAATCTCATTTTATGTGCATTTTCAAAAGCCAAATTTCTGGTAAAATAAATTTGTGATAGTTACAACTACACAAAACAAAGTTTCTGCTTTGCAAAATGAATGCATCTCAACCCTATTTTAGCTGATTTCTTCCCACTCAATTTTAAACCTTTATTTATTTATTTATTTTTATTGGTTTTTCAAAACATTACAAAGCTCATGATATATCATCTTTGATACATTTTTCTCATTTGGTTTATGAACTCCCATTTTTTCCCCAAATAAGAATTGCAGAAACACATTGCTTACACATTCACATTTTTACAAAATGGCATATTAGTGACTGTTGTATTCTTCTACCTTTCCTATCCCCTACTATCCCCCCTCCCCTGCCCTCCCATCTTCCCTCTCTACCTCATGTGCTGTTGTTTAATTCTCTCCATTATTTCCGCCCCATTTCCCCTCACAACCTATTATGTGTAATTTTGTGTATCATTGAGGGTATTCTACCATTTCCATATGCTTTCTCTTCTCTCTCCCTTTCTCTCCCCCCACACGTCTTTGTATAATGTTAATCTTTTCCTCATGCTCTTCCTCCCTTTCTGTTCTTAGTTGCTCTCTTTATATCAAAGAAGACATTTGGCATTTGTTTTTTTAAGGATTGGCTAGCTTTGCTTAGCATATTCTGCTCTAATGCCATACATTTCACTGCAAATTCTATGATTTTGTAATTTTTTAGTGCTGCGTAATACTCCATTGTGTGTAGATTCCACATTTTTTTTAATCCATTCATCTATTGACGGGCATCTAAGTTGGTTCCACAGTCTAGCTGTTGTGAATTGTCCCGCTATGATCATTGATGTGGCAGTATCCCAATAGTACGCTGTTTTAAGATCCTCAGGGAATAGTCCAAGAAGTGTGATAGCTTGGTCAAATGGTGGATCCATTCCCAGCTTTCCCAGGAATCTCCATACTGCTTTCCAAATTGGCTGCACCAATTTGCAGTCCCACCAGCAGTGTACAAGTGTCCCCTTTTCCCCACATCCTCGCCAACACTTACTGTTGTTTGACTTCCTAATGGCTGCCGATCTTACTGGAGTGAGATGGTATCCTAGGGTGGTTTTGATTTGCATTTCTCTGACTGCTAGAGATTGTGAGCATTTTTTCATGTACTTGTTGATTGATTGTATGTCCTCCTCTGTGAAGTGTCTGTTCAGGTCCTTGGCCCATTTGTTGATTGGGTTATTTGTTACCTTACTTTTTAATTTTTTGAGTTCTTTGTATATTTTGGATATTAGGGCTTTATCTGAAGTGAGAGGGGTAAAAATTTGTTCCCAGGATGTAGGTTCTCTATTTACCTCTCTTATTGTTTCTCTTGCTGAGAAAAAAAAAAACTTTTAGTTTAAGTAAGTCCCATTAATTTATTCTTGTTATTAACTCTTGGGCTATGGGTGTCCTATTAAGGAATTTGGAGCCCGATCCCACAGTATGTAGATCGTCGCCAACTTTTTCTTCTATCAGATGCAGTGTCTCTGATTTGGTATCTAGCTCCTTGATCCATTTTGAGTTAACTTCCTTGCTTGGCGAGAGAAAGGGATTCAGTGTCATTTTGTTGCATATCGATTTCAAATTTTTCTAGCACCATTTGTCCTTCGTATATTGCAGGTTTTTAGCCCCTTTTATCAAATATAAGAAAGTTGTAATTTTGTGGAATGGTTTCTGTGTCCTCTATTCTGTACCATTGGTCCACCTGCCTGTTTTGGTACCAGTACCATGCTGTTTTTGTTACTATTGCTTTGTAGTACAGTTTGAAGTCTGGTATCGCTATACCTCCAGATTCAAACATCCTGCTTAGAACTGCTGTTGCTATTCTGGGTCTTTTGTTTTTCCATATGAATTTCATGATTGCTTTATCTTTTCTACAAGAAATGTCGTTGGGATTTTGATTGGCATCAATTTAAACCTGTAGAGAATTTGGGTTATATCGCCATTTTGATGATGCTAGTTCTGCCTATCCATGAATTGGGTATATTTTTCCATATTCTAAGATCTTCTTCTATCTCTTTATGTTTCTGTAGTTTTCATTTATAAATCTTTCACCTCTTTTGTTAGGTTGATTCCCAACTATATAATTGTTTTCCCAATTATCTTATTTTCTTTGAGGATATTTTGAATGGAGTGGTTTTCCTCATTTCCATTTCAGAAGTTTTGCTGCTGATATACAGGAATGCCTTTGATTTATGCGTGTTGATTGTATATCTTGCCACTTTGCTGAATTTATTTATTAACTCTAGCAGTTCCTCTGTAGACCCTTTTGGGTCTGTTAAATATATTATCATGTCATCCGCAAATAGCGATAATTTAAGTTCTTCTTTTCCTAGTTTTATGCCTTTAATTTCTTTTGTCTGTCTAATTGCTATGCCTAGTATTTCAAGAACTGAATTAAATAGAAGTGGTGATAGAGGGCATCCCTCTTGTTCCAGATTTTAGAGGGAATGCCTTCAGCTTTTCTCAATTTAGGATGATGCCAGCCTGAGGTTTAGCATATACAGCTTTTACAATCTTGAGTTAAGTTCCTGTTATCCCTAGTTTTTCTAGTGTTTTCAACATAAAGGGATGCTGAACTTTGTCGAATGTTTTTTCTGAATCTATCGATACGATCATATGGTTGTTGTCTTTATGTCTATTGATGTGGTGAATAGCATTTATTGATTTCCGTATAATGAACCAGCCTTGCATCCCAGGGATGAATCCTACATGATCATGGTGCATAATTTTTTTGATATGCTTTTGTATTCGATTCACCAAGATTTTATTGAGAATTTTTGCATCCAAGTTTATTAGAGATATTGGTCTGTAGTTTTCTTTCTTTGAAGTGTCTTTGTCTGGTTTTGGGATCAGGATGATATTGGCCTCATAGAATGAATTTGGAAGAGTTCCTTATTTTTCTATTTCTTGAAATAGCTTGGAAAGTATTGGTATTAATTCCTTTTTGAAGGTTTTGTAGATCTCTGCTGTATACCCATTCGGTCCATGGCTTTTTTTGGTTGGTAGTATTTTGATGGCTTCTTCTATTTCTTCCTTTGTTATTGGTCTGTTTAAATTGTGTGTGTCTTCCTGACTCAATCTGGGCAGATCGCATGACTTAAGAAGTTTATTGATATCTTCACTATCATCTATTTTATTGGAACATAGGGTTTCCATATACTTTCTAATTATCTTCTTATTTCTGTAGTGTCTGTTGTGATATTGCCTTTTTCATCCCGTATGTTAGTAATTTGAGTTCTCTCTTTTCTTCTCTTCCTTAGCATGGCTAAGGGCCTGCAAATCTTATTTATTTTTTCAAAGAACCAACTTTTAGTTTTATCAATATTTTCAATTTTTTTTTGTTTCAATTTCGTTGATTTCTGCTCTAATTTTAATTATTTCTTGTCTTCTACTACATTTGCTGTTGTTTTGCTCTTCCATTTCTAGGTTTTTGAGGTGTAGTGTGAGTTCATTTATTTGCTGATTTTTCTTTTTTTTTTTGAGTAAAGAACTCCAAGAAATGAATTTCCCTCTTAAAACTGCTTTCATTGTGTCCCATAGATTCCAGTATGTTGTGTCTGTATTGTCATTTGTCTCTACGAATTTTTTTATCTCCTCCTTTATGTCTTCTGTAAACCATTGATCATTCAGTAGCATGTTGTTCATTTTCCATGTGATGTAGGATTTTTCCTTCCTTCTTTTATCATTGATTTCCAGATTCATTCCATTATGATCAGATATTCTGCATGGTATTATCTCCACGACTTTATATTTACTAAGAATTGCCCTATGGCATAATATATGGTCTATCTTTGAGTAGGATCCATGTGCTGCTGAGAAGAACGTGTATCCACTTTTTGATGGTTGATATATTCTATATATGTCGGTGAAGTCTAGGTTACTGATTTTGCTGTTGAATTCTATAGTTTCTTTATTCAGTTTTTGTCTAGAGGATCTGTCTAATGGCTAGAGCGGTGTGTTGAAGTCACCCATAATTATTGTGTTGTAGTTTATTTGACTCTTGAACTTGAGGCGAGTTTGTTTTATGAGTGTTGCAGCTCAATTGTTTGGTGCATACAAATTGATAATGGTTATGCATTGTTGGTGCAAGGTTCCTTTTAACAGTATATAGTGTCCTTCTTTATCCCTTTTGATTAACGTAGGTTTGAAGTTGATTTTATTCGATATGAGTATGGCCACTCCTGCTTGCTTCCGAGGGTCATGTGAGTGGTATGATTTTTCCCAAACTTTTAATTTCAGCCTCTGTATGTCTTTACCTATCATATGAGTCTCCTGAAGGCAGCATATTGTTGGATTTTTTTTTTGATCAAGGTTACTAGCTTATGTCTCTTGATTGGTGAGTTTAGGCCATTAACTTTTAAGGTTACAATTGAAATATGATTTCTACTTCCAGTCATGTTTGTTTGTTTGTTTATTTATTTATTTATTTATTCATTTATTTATTTATTTTGGTTAGTTTTTACTTTTTGGTTATTTTCCTCTCCCTTTACTGAGATACCTCCTGCTGCTAGTTTCAGGCATTACTTTTCAAATCCTCTTCTTGTAGTATTTTGCTCAAAATGCTTTGCACTGCTGGTGTTCTGGCTGTGAATTCTTTTAGCTTTTGTTTATCGTGAAAGACTTAAATTTCATTGTCAAATCTGAAGCTTAATTTTGCTGGATACAGTATTCTTGGTTGGAATCCATTATTTTTGAGCGTTTGAAATACTTTGTTCCAGGATATTCTTGCTTTCAAAGTTTGTGATGAAAAAAATCAGTCGTTAACTTAATTGGTTTACCCCTGAATGTAACCTGCCTACTTTCTCTCTTAGCTTTTAATATTCTCTCTTTGTTCTGTATGTCCTTGTTCTGGCTATCTTCATAAATATTTGTCTTGGAGTTGGTCTATTATGGTTTTGAATGCTTGGGGTCCTGTAGGCTTCCAGGATTTGGCAATCCATTCCATCTTTCATCTCTGGGAAATTTTCTAGAATTATTTCATTTAATATGTTGTCCATTCCTTTGGTTTGAATCTCTATGCCTTTTTCTATACCAATGACTCTCAAATTTGTTTTTTTTTATGACATCCCATATCTCTTGAATAGATTGCTCATGGGATTTAAGCATCTTTTCTGTGTTTACTCTATTCTTTTCAAGTTGATAAACTTTGTCTTCATTATCTGACGTTCTAACTTCTACTTGATCTAGTCTATTTGTAATACTCTTCGTTTGAGTTTTTAATTTGGTTTATACTTTCCTGCATTTCTAGGATTACTGTTTGATATTTCTTTTTAATGTCTCTATCTCCTGGTAAAGCTCATTCTTTGCCATTTGAATTTGTTTGTTTATTTGATTTTCAAAATATACTTTTATTGCTTGGACTTGCTGCCTCATGTCTTCTCTAATATTCCTTTCCATCTGAGTTAGGTATGCCTTGAGATTTTTCCCTATCCCTATTTCTGATGCTTCACGGTCCTCCTTTAGAATTTAGTTGTCCTGCATTTTTTGCACACCTTTTTTTCCCTTGTTTTTTCATGATGTTCACGTTACTTTTCAGCTCAATTTGATTGCTGTGTTTCTGCTTTCTTCAATAGATTTGTTTTGGTTTTATATATCTCTGTTGTCTCTCTTTTGTGTTTGTAGACTATGCCTGCAAAAGTGGATTCCACTTGGAAGGAATTCCGACAGCTGAGCTCCAGTGATGTCACCTGTCTGCTATGGCGGGCCCCAGGCTCCTTGCCGGGGTGTTTGAATGGGGGGGTGGGACTGGACTGTCTCTGGTTGGTTTCACCTCCCGGTCGCTGGCGGGCGGGCGGTCTCCAGCCATCCAGTCGTGCAATCAGCGCATGGGCTGTCACCGGCGGGCGGGTGATCTCTAGCTGCCCAATTGCGCAGGCAGCCAGCGGGTGATTGGTTGCTGGTGGGCAGGCGTTCTCCAGCCTCCTAGTCACGCGTGTCTGTCCTCTGGTCCCCTGGTTTCCTCTGCGAGTCCTGATTTCCCCTGCTACACCAGATTTCCCCTGAGTGATGCCTCTTGGCATCTCAAACTGTACTCTTTGCCTGCCGTTCCTTGGGTGTGGAGGGTGTCTATTGGGAACACTGGCACTCTATTGTTTTGAATTTTTCCGCTTGCCCCACCCATTGCGCTGGCTAGAAAAGTTTTGTTTTCACCGGTGATGGGAGGGGAAGTTGAAGGTCAGGTGCCACTAGTTTTCCCCCCGTCTTTATGAAGGCTTTCTCTGGTAATCCCTCCCCCGGAAAGCCTAAGAGAGAATTTTTGCGAATTACCTGCTGTATGGGAGATAAGCTGAGTAACACACACCTGTTTTGTTGTTGCAATCTGTCGGAGAGTGGTGGTGGATACTTCAGCTCTCCAAGATGGTGGCCGTTGGTTTCCTCGGTGGAGTTTCGGTTGTGGGGGATAGAACTGTAACACTTTCTTCCCCATCTGAAATCCCGAACTCAGCCCCGGGCTCAGTGGTGGGTGAGCCAGCCGGATTCCACAGAATCCGCAGCAACGTTTCTCCCTGCATGCTGGTCGCTTCACGGTGGAGGCCCGCCGTCTGTAGCCACGGCATGGGCCACACGGATCAGCCACCCCAGATCTTCGGTCGCATAGTTGGCTCTTGTTTGAGACTCAATTACAGGACCTCGGTGGTGGAAATCATTCTTCTAGGTTCCAGGCACACCCATTTTTCTGTAAGATCCTAACAAGATACTTTTTCGTCATTCTAACTCCTTATTCACATGTGAAGTTGCGCAGCACAAAGGGTGTGATGCACTCTATTCATGGCCATCTTGCAATGTCAAAATATTAGGATTTCTATGCACCATTTACTGAAGATAGTTTTCAGTACTAGTAAACCAAAATGTTATTTCAGGTGGATGAATATTTCTGAGAATAATCTTTTGAAAAGTAGATTATAAATCCACATACATGAATATGAATGAAATTTGGGAGTGCATAATAAGACACATATATTTCATATTTTGAAAAATCTGGAGGATATATATATATATATATATATATATATATATATATATATATATATATACAGACACACACAGAGAGACATTAAAAAGTAGCATTATATATGCCAATCGAAATTCATCATGAAATACATATCATCCACAGATTCAAAAATATTTATTTTACTGAACATGGATTTATGTATAATGCTATTTAAATAGGAGGATCACCCATAGGTTGAATTCTCAGTTCCAACAGCTTTTAGAAGGAGTGATATCTTCTCACAATTTCTATATGCCAAGTCAGCCACCTCACCAAAAATATACGTGTGATACCAGGTATGAATCTATATGTGCATATAAAACTACATGTGCTAAATAGGCTACAGAGAAAGGGAGACAGGAATTCACATATTTGTTAACTTTAAAAAAACATGGAGAATTCTTTCAACCAAATAATTGACTAGATTCATAACTCCTACCCTATATAATGCAAAAGGCAAGTCCAACTATACACGATGCCTCCTCTGAACTGCTTGTATTTCAATTCTGTTTGGGTTATTATTCTAGTCAGAGTTTAGTAGCGTAGGGGTTAGTGTGAGGGATTCACTATTTTGACTGGAAAATTATAAAATGAATCCAATGTGTATACAAATATGTGCTACAAAAAATTGTTCCCACTGTCATCCAGAACAATGGCTTGACATTACCTAGTCCCCAAGTAAGACAAAATTAGAGGAGAAGAGTTAGAAAATCTGTGAATACATATTTGGAATAGAATATGCTAAGGAGTTTCCAAAAGTAAGGGACAGGGTAAACACTCCACAAACTGGAGCTCTTCTGGCCTAAAGACTTCTTGTGGAACTGCCTCTGAGGTTGGGCACTTGAAACATATGTTGTTGTCAAGTGCTTTAGCTTCGTTTCTAGTGAGACCAATAAAGGTTGGTCTGCATCTATGTGATCTGGAGGACATGGTTTCTTATTTTCCACTGAACATGAGCAGCAGTGCTGAATTTGCTATTTGTAGCTAAACTGTGGCCCCTGGGGTCTAAGTGTCTCCCCGTGTGGACTGTGAAGCCATTTTGTGATCCTAAAGTTTTCATGGTGTTTCTTGCGGCTTCACTGGGAGTTTGGTATTTGCTTCACAAAATACAAAGAGGTCAACTGGGACACAGTGCTGGAGGGAGTTCTGTCACGTGTGGTGGGTCAGTTTCTGCAGGACAATGCACCAACCATGCTTCTATCCCACATAGCTTTCCCCATTGACCATAGCAACTTGATTCTGAAACTTTCCCTGAAACTTCTCAATATTACAAGATGCCTTTACATAGAAGGGACTGCTTGCTGCACCATGTCAGTCACAAGACATTTGGAAGCTAATGGCAGATCCACATGGCCCCACCACAAATGTTTTATCACACACCTGCCCACTACTGCTCTAGGCCAAGTACTCAGCAGGCTCCAATTTATTGGCATCTCTGTTATACACCATTTTCATGAAACTCAGTCAATCAAGGCACTGTCTGGTATACTCATGATCAGCAACAGGACATCCAAAGGTTCTCCAGTGCCACCTGGTCATGGGAATTTCAAAAATTTCTTGGTATTTATCTAGCCATTTTTGAAAGATGAAGTTGGAGGCACTGTACGTTTCAAATCAATCCAGAACCATTAAATTTTGAGGAAGCTCATGTCAATGAAAGCTATGGAGAATTCTCACAGGCAAGGCTTCCCAAAGATTGGCTAAATGGTCACGTGAATCCAGGCCCATTGAGGTCTACAATGTGAGGTCCATGTGTGTTTTGACTCTCAACTATGGCTGCCAAGTCTTTCAGAATAAAATCATGTGATATCTTGGCTGTGATTCCCAGTGCTTTGTGGAAATACAACCTGGGCATACATCTCAGTTTCCAAGGACGACTCTCATGCGTGAACTCATAACATCCCAACACAATTCATGGCAATACATCTCTGAGGTCAGTTCCAGAACTCAGTCTCTTAGGGGAATCACACCAGAGTTCATGTCAAGGTGCACCCAGTCATCTCTTCCAACCACCACACAAATGACCACAATTAAAACCAACACACTCCCACATGGCCCTCATGATCTTTTATATAAACACTCTTCATAACCTCTGGTTGAATGTTTCTATGAGGGGTGCAGACCAAGACAGTCTCCAAAATAATCTCCCTTGCCCCTAATGTGCCTAAAAACAGGGTGGCTTGGACACCCTTCCTGTGAACCTGGTGTGATCACATAGGCCTGCTGTTAATACTTCTCTGCTTCTCCAATTTGAGGACTACTGACTGTGGGGTTTAGATTCTTTGTCTGAATTGGAGACATGAGGAAACCCAAGCTCCTACGGGCTAGCCTCTGCAGGGCTTTGAAGAAATTATTTGACCCAAAGCATTCCTATTCTAACTTGATGTAGGTCTAGAACCTCACAAAGGAAGGGGAGAGACTTCATCCAGAATGACTGCTCTTTTGGCTATTTTGGTTTTGTATGCACACATGGGATCCTTCTTTAGATCCATCAGGTGCTGAGAATCTAAGCCTAAGCCTCACACAGGGCCAAAAGGCTGATTCAGACACATCCTTTCCAAAGGAATTAAGCAAAAAGCCTCAGGTGATGCCCATTCATTTCCATGTGAAAACAGTTTTTTTCAGGCTTCAAAAAGGGGTGGCCTGAGGCAAAGACCTTTCAGACATTCAGGGCAGCAGAACAATTGGTAATTAAAAGGCCCAAAGCAGGGTTTCTCCACTGAGACTCTCCTGATCACACTGATACCTGAGTTTTCTGAGATGCTCGCCATTCCCTTCAGCTATCCAGTACATGGCGATGTCACAGGGCTTGGAAGTGGTACATATATTGGACACAAAACCATGAGCCTATTCTGGAGAGTGGCCAGAATTCAGGAAGAAAGCAGAAACTTTGAAAGATAGCAAGTGTTGCCCATCGATAAGGCGAGCTGAAATCCATTCATAAATTGGGCAGGATGAATGCTGGGAAGCTTTCAACTAGACAGGACATATCAATTGATGCATTCTCTTTTCTAATATCAACAACCATGGACACCGTGGGATACACAGACATAGAAACACTCGCCTTGTCAAACGACTTACTCGAAACAGTCTACACCAAACCAAACATACCGACTTTCCTATCTATTCTGAGAACATGAGACAAATCCACAAACTCACACCCACACCCACAAAGGCACCTCCTTCCCCGAAGTAGGTCTGTGACTATCCAGAGTTTCTCTAATTGTGGACCATATTTTATTCCCACAAAATGGCCTGTCCTGTCTCAGATCTGGTCTCTTTGGTCAACATTTTGAACTACTGAGGAGCCAGCGGTGATCCAATACCTGCTTTCTCAGTAAAGGTGACTTTTCAGAGCTTTCTGGCATTTGGCCATCCTCACATCAGTAGGTACCAAGAAAGACTAAATCTGTCCTTGGTAAATCCAAGCAAGTGAGACCGCTGGGAGTGGGACTGGGACTGGATTTTGGTGACTGGCTTCCTGGATCCCAAGTTCAGAGAGTTCTGTCACCAAGGTTGTGAGGTGAGGTCACTTCCTTCAGAAAGTAAATAAGGTCACTGCCTTGGCAACCACGTTGTCCTAACAGTTGCTTCAAAGAGTCCCATGAAATGGAGGCTGCCCCTACTTCCTGTGACACTTTCACAACTTAGAATGGTATATCAACCATAGGCACCCAGGAACAGCTCTCAACACAGGCCTGGTTGGGTCCTTCTTCTCTAAATTAAGAAGACAGAGGCTGATTCAGACACATTCCTTCATCCTGACCAAGTTTTTTACAATGAAAGATGACTTTTGCTCTCTCAGTTCCTACATAGCTGCCTACAACTTCTGCAGGGATCATTTTTGCATGGACCTTTGAGTTTCTCAGTAGTTGGAAGGAATCCTACATTTTTGTATTGTAAGACCATCTCTGTCCCTGCTCTTCTGTAAAGTTAGATTGAGGCAATAGTGTATGGTTAGGGTTAATAACAGGTTTGATTTGTGTTAGGAATCATTCAGCTGGATGAATAATGGTATTGATGACCTGCGATAATTACAAGAATATATAGGTAAAATATAAGTATGAAAACAGAAATCTATGTAAGATTTAAAACCCAGAAGTGTATTAGGACCTTGATTGTGATACTTAGCTTTGATTTATTTTCTGCACAGATGTCTCAGGTACATCAATATACAATTGCATTGGACCTTGTTCCTTGGATGATTGATTGTCAAAGATAACTTCCAGTCAAAAAGTGATAGTCGGTAAGATTAAGAAGATAGTCGGTAGTTTAGAAAGGAGAGTGAGTATAGAATTTGCACCAAAAGTTCTTTAGCTATAGCTTTTCAGGTATAGAGTAAATGTAAATGTCAGCACATGTGAAGAGTCAGCCACAATGATGAACTGGGAAAAATATGTAGGAAAATAGATATCAATAGATACATTAGGAAATCTGGCAAAGTATAGTCGTTAGTGAAAAGTTAGTAAAATAGGTAGTTGTCTCTTCATGTTTTTCTGTATACTTAACTTCCCTCCCTGCCCTCCCCAAGGAAAGTATATAAGCCCTGTTTAAGCTGTTCTCAGGACTCTCTGCTCTATTGAAGTGAGCTCTGAGCCCCAGCATGCTGGACCACCAATAAACCCTTTGCTTTTGCATGAGACAGTTTCTTAGAGGTCTCTTCGCCTGACACTCATCCGACCTTTACATATAGAGGTTCCACCGAGTTCTGGCAGCAGCGGACAAGAGACCCCAACTGGCTCCTCAAGGGATTTGTAAGGCGCCTCTTTCTGGTGTCAGGTTTCAGGTTAGAGCTTGGCAAAATGGCTGTCAATGAAGAGTGTGAGCTCTCTCTCACGGTGGCTGACAGATGTGTCACAGAGCCACAGGCCACCACCCTGAGGGACACCCCAGAGGACTCTGAAAATCAAGGAACAATAGTCTCCTCAACTCAGTGATATTTTGTTTCAGATTCGGTATTGCCAGCCCATCAGGTATTGCCGGCTACTCAGTCCTCGTCTCAGTGTTGGACGTCCATTTCCTGTCTTTATTGTCTTGTCTTGTCTGTGTCATGTGTCGTTGCTTTTACTGTTTGTGCATTTTTCATTATGGAAAAGAGCACTTCAATGCCTCTGTCCCTGACCCTTGATCACTGGACCAAATTCGGCTTAAGGGCTCAGAATCTTTCTTTTTCAGTAAACCGCTGGACCTGGCAGACTCTCTGTGCCTCAGAGTGGCCCACCTTTGGATTCGGATGGCCCTTAGAAGGATTTTTCTACTTCTCACTAATTTAAAAAGTCAGAGATATTGTCTTTCAGGAAGGGCCACATAGCCATCCAGATCAAAAGCCATATATCTTAACCCGGCATTACCTCTGCAAATCTCCTCCATGGGTGAAGCCTTTCTTTGCCCCTGCCCCCGCTCCTAATCCTTCCCCCACGATCTCTCAAACCCTCTGCTCCTCCTCCTCCTCCACCCTCTTTTCTGCCTAAGTCACAAGATTTAACTCTACTGGACTCTCATCCCTCTCCTTATCCCTTGCCCTGGTCTCCCAACCCCCAACACCCTCTAAGTGATTCCCCTGCTGCTGACTCAGCCTCTCCGCCATTGGAGGAAGATAAGCCAGCCCAGCACCCTCCAGAAAACTCCCCCTCGGCACACACAGCCCCTCCTCCCCTGGAGGAACCTGGCCCGGCTAAAGGAACTCACCATCAATGAAAGGTTGAAAACCCTGGAACTCCCGTGATGCTCCCCCTCCGTCCCTATGTGCCAATGATTGATGATGGCCATGGGGAAAAATTGCAAGCCTACCAGTATTGGCCTTTCTCCTCTTCAGACCTATATAACTGGAAAAATAACAATCCCCCCTTTTAAGAGGACCCCACTCGTGTCTCAGGTGTGGTTGATTCATAGATGTTTTCACACCAGCCTACTTGGAATGACTGCCAACAACACCTAGGGACTCTCTTCATGACAGAGGAACAAAAGAGAATCATCCTGGAAGCTAGAAAATAATATCCTCGGACCAGATGGGTGACTGACACCACTTCCCAACATATTCAACCCGCCTTTCCCTAGAATCGACAAAACTGGGACCCCAACACCTTTGAAGGTAGGGAGCATCTGTCCACTTATCTCCGGGCTCTAATAGTGGGTATCTTAGTGGCTTCTAGGCGACCAACTAATTTGGCCAAGGTAATAGAGTTTATTCAAGGGCCTGATGTATCTCCCTCTATGTTTCTAGAGAGAATTATGGAGGCATATAGGAGATATACTCCTTTTGATACTCAGGCAGAGGCTCAAAAGGCATCTGTCATGATGGCCTTTATTGGGCAAGCTGCCATGGATATTTAAAGAAAGTTACAACACTTAGATGGATTACAAGATATGACTTTGAGAGATTTAGTCAGAGAAGCCAAAAACGTATACTATACGAGAGAAACTGAGGAAGATAAGGAAGCAAAGGGTGGATAAAAGAAACAAAAGACAGACTAAAGAATTGACTCAGGTCCTGGTCACAACAACAAATAGGCCAGAAATAAGAAACATGGAGACAGGAAGGGATACTGGGCCCAAACTAGAGGCCACCCCTGGCCTCAGATCAATGTGCCTATTGTAAAGAAAAAGGACACTGGGCCAAAGAGAGCCCTAGAAAGAGACAGCCACGCCAGCCAGCCATCCTGACTCTGGAGGATGACTAAGAAAGTTGGGGATCAGATCCCCTCCCCGAGCTCAGGTTAACTTTTGAAGTGGAGGGCACCCCAGTAAACATTGAAGTGGATAGAGGGGAAATATACTCAGCCATTAAGGCTCCATTTTGCCCTCTATCAAATAAAAGGTCTCTAATTCAAGGGGCTAATTGCAGTAAATATCGGGCTTGGACAACTAAGAGGACCTGGGACCAGGGGAAAGGAAAAATCCATCACTCCTTCCAAGTAATCCCAGAATGCCCGGCCCCATTGATAGGCAGAGTTCTGCTCACCAAGCTCCGGGCCAAAATAACTTTTAACCCTGAAGGCCCCCAAGTGGAATTTCTAAATCCTTCAGTAAAAACTCCTATATTCACAGCTCTAACTATGTCAGTAGATAATGTACATCAAATCACTCACCTTAGTTTAAAGAAACTACATTCATTTATGAAGGATCAAGAACAGAGTTTTCCACTAACTGACTCACAGTTAAAGGAAATAACTGAATGGTTAACAAAAGCCTGTCAGGTCCATCAAATGGTTAATTCTTATCCTTCCAAGCTTCCTACAGGAAAGCACCTATGAGGAACCAGACAAGGACAATTCTGGGAAGTGTACTTTACTGAAATAAAGCCAGCAAGTTATGGACTTAAATATCTCCTAGTCTTTGTAGATACATTTTCAGGATGGATTGAAGCCTTTCCCACCAAAAAAAAAAAAAGAAAAGGAAAAAAAGAAAAAAAGAAACAGTGCAAATTGTGGTGAAGAAGATCCTGGGAGATATTTTTCCAAGATACGGCCTGCCTAAAGTAATAGGGTGTGATAATGGACCGGCATTCATAACCCACATAAGTCAGGGGTTAGCCAGGACCTTGGGGATTTATTGAAAGTTACATTGTGCTTATAGACCCCCGAGTTCAGGACAGGCAGAATGAATGAATAGAAACATTAAAGAGACCATAACGAAATTAAGCTTAGAGACCGGCATAAAATATTGGACTATGCTCCTGCCTTATGAACTGTTTCATGCAAGAAATACTCCCTCTGTTTCTTTGTGTAACCTCACCCCCTATGAAATTTTCTATGGTGCCCCTCCTCCAGTAAGGGATCTAACCCCAACTCTAAGACCTAACGATTTCTTTCACACCCATTTGCTTTACAGACTTAAAGCTCTTGAAAGAACTCAGGATACCTGTGAAAACAGATGGCCACTGCCTAACAACCTGGGGACGAGAGGACTCCAAATCAACATCAATTAAGATACTTCTTCTATGTAAGACGACATCAGGTGTCATCCCTGGAACCCCGCTTGAAAGGACCATACCAGGTGCTACTTATAACACCTACAGCGGTAAAGGTAGACAGAATCATTTCCTGGATCCATACCTCTCATCTCAAGCCTGCGGCCTGTTGAGACTCTGGCTGGAAACTGGAAAAGACTGGTAACCCTTTCAAATTGTGTATTCGCCATGTGGATAAAGCTATAGACTCTCCCCTTGACCACCAGTAGTCCTAACCCTCATCAGCCCGTTCAGCAGCGATGGCTGATCCCAAATCCTACTGGAAAAGAATTATGGTCTAACTCGTATACAGCCCAATTAGGTAACAAGTGACCATCTCTCTACCCAGACATTTATTAGCTGGCTATACGTCTTTCCTATTGGGATATCCCTGATGAAGAGGATGCCACTAAAATTCCATTAAATCCCTTCCAAACCATAGACAATGGAAACAAACCTAATGGATGTAGGGACAAGTGAGCCAGATGCAGGTTGGCTAGCCTAGATTACTATGATTGCCTGGTGGACTATCAAAGCCACATGAAATCACGGCTGTGTGGGGGGAAAGCCGACTTCTTCTCTAAGTCATGGGGATGTGAGCATACAGGGACTGCCTGATGGATCTCAAGCTTCTCATCAAATTCTGTAGAGAAAAGGGAAAGAAAAGAGAAATTGGATGGAAATGGAAGGAGACCCTCATTGTTATACAAAATTACATATAAGAGGTTGTGAGGGGAATGGGAAAAAAATAAGGAGAGAAATGAATTACAGTAGATGGGGTAGAGAGAGAAGATGGAAGGGGAGGGGAGGGGGGATAGTAGAGAATAGGAAAGGTAGCAGAATACAACAGTTACTATTATGGAATTATGTAAAAATGTGGATGTGTAACCAATGTGATTCTGCAATCTTTGTAATGTTTTGAATAACCAATAAAAAAATTCTGTACACAGCATTGGCCATATTACCAATTAGATAACCAAAACCGATGGCCCACAGTGGGGTCTCTAGGTCCTCAAATTCTGCGTGACATTTTTAACTTCTGCAAATGCTCAAAAGGGTGAAAAAAGATTCCCCTATGTGGAGGCCTTTTCCCTCCTTCGCTCACATCCTGACCTATGTTTCTCCAATAGATCCTCACCCTTAGCCTTCTGCTCCAGTCTCTCTGCTGTCACTATCACCTCAGCAACATGATTTCTCCCCTCCAATTACTAGATCAAAAATCCAAACCTCTGCCAGTTCTCAGACCATTGCCCAATTGCTGAGGTAGCAGGTAATGAAGTACCCCTCCACCAACTCCCTCCTCTCTTCTCCTATCAGTGTCCGCACCGGATCCCACCAGGTCCTCTTACCAGCTAACCCAAATCTCAAACCAGCTGAGGAGAGCCCTCAGACCCCTATCCAAGATGTAATGAAAATGGACTTAAAAGTTTCTTTGTCATCACTGAAAAAAGGTTACTCAGAATTTAAAGTCCCTTACAGGCTTTTAGTGATACTAACTCCAGTCTTCTCCTCTGCTCTACCTGTTCTACTGCTCAAGTTTTTTTTGCTAGGAAAATCCCAAACCCCTTTCCCATTATTCCTTTACATCTTTCCTTCCTCATTCTCAGATCTTCAGAACTGCTCTCAGCCCCACCTACCCCATCTGCCCCCTCTGTACCAGGCCCACCGAAAAGTCTTATCTGACCTTCTTCAGAAGTCTTCATCATGGCTGACTTTAGGACTTTCAGCAAAAGAGTCCCTATAAAAGACTTCAGAGTAGATAAAATTCCTCTTTACGTGTTGCCCTGTTCTACTTGGCCACTGGCTAAAAAATCTGCACTCCTAAGGTAGACACCCCCTTACTAGTTTTTCACAAAATATGTGTACAAGGCCTCTGGCCATGAGCTAGGGATTCACAGAGATGGCTACATTTCTAAGATACAGAAGTTACAAACTGGGCTCCATGGTAACAGCTGGCAGGGTGAAAATTAAAGGGAAGAAAGAGCTCTCCCTAACCCAGGTGTCCTTGAAAAGTTAACTTGCCAAGAACAGAGGAAAAAAACAGAAAAATAAACTGCTTTTTGTGAACTTCTGCAGACTGTGAACTTCTGCGCCCCTTCCTTTACATGTTGGGTACAAAATTCTGAAACACCTAAACTTGGGTTTCAGGGGATTTATTGATTACAACAGAAGTAATGCCCTCTGAATCTGGTTGCAAACGAATAGGACTGTTTCCCTGTCTTCGGTACTATCTTAGGCGCCTTGCCTTGTCTGTCCCTACAGCAGTATAATTCTATATACTTAAACATTTTTTATGTTTTCATGAAGTTGTCAACAGATATGATTAATTGTGTAATGGTGCAGATGTTTCCCAGAGTGCTTTATCCTGATGCATGTTCATTTGAAATTCAAATAGGGGGAAATAAAACCTGGTTCCACTGGGCACATATATCCCTCACTTTAGCCATCCTATTAGAAATAGGAGTTGCAGCAGAGGTGGGCACAAGAACCACTGCCTTGGTCCATGGGACACAACAAATGACACAATTAGAAGCAGCAATAGACCAAAACTTAAAGATATTAGAAACCTCCATCACAGCTTTGCAGAAATCTTTAACCTCTCTCTCTGAAGTTGTTTTACAGAACAGTCAAGGGTTGAACCTCCTCTTCATGAGAGAAGGGGGCCTTTGTTCTGCATTGATGGAAGAATGTTGTGTTTATGCTGACCATTATGGAGTTGTAAAAAAATCTATGAGTAAATTAAAAGGACAACTTGAAGAGTGTCAATGAGAGAGAGAGGCCAAAAAAGGGTGGTTTGAGTCTTGGTTCACACAGTCCCCCTGTTTAACTACGTATTTATCAACCCTGGCTGGTCCAATAATAATCCTCATATTATTGCTAACTATAAACTCTGTTTGTTCAACCATGTAATTTCTTTTCTCCAATCTCAAATTGGACAAGTTAAACTTATGTTAATACCCCACTAGCAGACATAAAATGTGACACCCCCCAATGATCACTTTTATGACTAAAAGTAGCCAGAAGAAAAAGTGGGGAATGAAAGGTTAATAAAATAGGCACTTGCCACTTTCTGTTTTTCTGTACGCTTAACAAAACACTGTTGAAATCTTGAGAAATGTTTGCTAATCTTGTTCCCAGAATGTGCTGTCCCCAACTGCCAAACTACAGAATGCACTCACTCACCCGGTTACACGCAAACTGTCCACTCGCCTTGATCCATTAATAAAAATCCCTCCCTGCCCTCTCCAAGGAAAGTATATAAGCTCTGTTTAAGCTGTTCTCAGGGCTCTATGCTCTATTCAAGTGAGCTATGAGCACCAGCACGCTGGACCCCCAATAAACCCTTTGCTGTTGCATGAGGTAGATTCTGGGTGGTCTCTTCCTCCGATGCTCACCTGACATTTACTTGGATGACTGAATGTAGAAAAGAACATCCATTCAAAACGGGATAGTCAGTAAGATTAGGAATATAGTTGGTAGGTTTAGGAAAAAGAGTGAATATAGGATTTGGAAAAAAAAGTCCTTTAGCAATAGGGTTTCATATAGAGAGTGAATGTAAATGTCAGCACATGTGAAGAGTCAGTCACAATGATGAACTGGAGAAAACATGTAGGAAAGCAGATATCAATAGAGACATTATGAAATCAGGCAAAGCATAAAGTTAGTGATAGGATTACACATTCAACATGTTTGACTTTAATTATATAATCTAAGGGAAAAAGAAATATGTAGTCGTCAATAGGATTGACATTTGAGAGCATTAGGCAAGTGGACATGGATGATTTTAGTAATGCAGGTTCACTTTCCATTTAGGTTTTGGTACAATCATAAGTGTGACCTTTGCATTTTGTTTTCAGAATATTACTGTGATACAATGTATATGTAGATCAGGTGACATGAGTATTTCTTGTACCATTTCTGGGAGCAATATTTTGAAGACGTATAAATTAGTATTGGGGGTACAAAGAGTTGTACCCTGTGTCTATGAATATAGAGGTTTCCTGGCCTAAAGACATTTTGAGAAACTGCCTCTGAGGCTGGGCACTTGAAATATATGTTGTTGTCAGGAGCTTTAGCTTCCTTTGTTTTGAGACCATCAAAGCTAGATATGCATCTATGTGACCTGAAGGACATGTGTTCTTATTTTCCAATGAAAATGGTGCAGCAGTGATGAATTCTCTTTTTGTAGGTAAACAATGGCCATTGGGGCTAAGCGTCTCCCCGTGTGGACTGTGAAGCCCTTTGGTCATACTCCACTTTTAATGGTCTTTCTTGCTGCTACAATGGGAGTTTGGTATTTGCTTCACAAAATACAAGGAGTCCAAATTGGTCGCAGTGCTGCACGGCATTCTGTCACATGTGGTTGGTCAGTGTCTGCTGGAGAACGCACCAACTAGGCTTCTACCCCACATAGCTTGCACTCTTTTCCATAGCAACCTGATTCTGAACATTGCCCAGAAACGTCTCCATATACCAAGATGCCTTTTCATATAATTGTCTGCTGGCTGCACCATGTCAGTCACAGGACATTTGGAAGCCAATGGCAGATCTACATGGCCACAGCACAGATGTATTTTCACACACTTGCTAACCACTACTCTAGGCTCACTACTCAGAAGGCTCCAACTTACTGGCATCTCTGTTCTACAGCATTTTCATGAAACCCAGTCAATCAAGGCACTGTCTGGTATACTCCTGATCAGCAATAGGACATGGAAATGTTTTCCAGTGCCATCTGGTCAAGGGAATGTCCAAAATTTCATGGTATTTTTCTCACCATTTTTCAAGGATGAATTTGGAGCCTCTGTGTGTTTCCCATTCATCCAGGAACCATAAAATTTTGAGGAAGCTCATTTGAATGAAACCTCTGGAGAACTCTCACAGGCAAGGCTTCCCAAAGAGGGGGCAAAAGGTCACATGAAGCCAGGCCCATTGAGGTCTACAATGTGAGATCCATGTGTGTTTTGTTTCTTAATTATGGCTGTCAACTCTTTAAAAATAAAATCATGTAATATCCTGGATGAGATTTCCATGGCGATGTGGAAAGCCATCCTGGGCCTAGAACTCAGTTTCCAAGGGGGATTCTCATGCGTGGCCTCCTAAAATCCCAACACGACTTCATGGCAATACTTCTCTTAGTTCAGTTCCAGAACTCAGTCTTATGGGGAATCACACCAGTGTTCAAGCCCAGGTGGACCCAGTCATCTCTTCCAACCACAAACAAATGACCACAATTAAAACCAAAACACTCTCAAATGGCCTTCAGCTTCTTCCATATAGACACTCAACATAAATTATATAACTGGTACCAACTTTAAATAATGGATTGAATTGTTATCTGAAAATATACAGGAAATCTTATATTGATATACAATCATTCATTCCAAAAAGTTATACATCTAATGGTAATATTAGGGTTATGGTTTATCATGAAGAGTGTGGGAGTTTTGCTTCAAATTTTTATGGAAATCGAAAACAATGTGTTTGGAAAGAAGTCTCATGAGAAGAACAGTCAAGAAACCTGGAGGAATACATGTGTTCTGAAGCAGGAAATGATTGAAAGTGAAACAAATGCCTATTAATTTGTGAACCTGTGGATGAAATATATATCCTATGGTGCGCATAAACTGAAGAAATAGTAATGTACCAGTGTTAAATAAAATGAACTTCAAAATACACATCATGTCCCATAGGAATCTATTTGCATTGATATTAAACTGGGTCAGTTACTGTAGAAATATTAGGATTGTATGCACCATTTACTGAAGTTACTTTTCAGTACTAGGAAACAAATATGTATTTCAGGTGGATGTATATTTCTGAGAATAATCTTGTGAAAAGTTGATTATGAATCCAAATACATGAACATGAATGAATTTAGGTAGTGTATATAGGACACATATATTTTATATTTTGAAAAATTTGGAGAGTATATATATATATATATATATATATATATATATATATATATATATATATATATACACACACACACAAAACACAAACACAGACAATGAAAAGTAGCAATATATATGCCAATCGAAATTCTTCATGAAATATATATCATCCACTGATGCAAAAATATTAATTTTACTTAGCATGGATTTATGTATAATGTTTTTTTTTTACTAGGAGGCTCCCCCATAGGTTGAATTTTCAGTTCCAACAGCGTTTAGGAGAAGTGATCTCTTCTCACAATTTGAATCTGCTAAGTCAGCCACCTCACAAGAATATACGTGTGATACCACGTAGGATTCTATATGTGCATATAAAATACATGTGGCAAGTAGGCTACAGAGAAAGGGAGACAGGTATTCACATATTTTTTAACTTTAAAAACACATGGAGAACTATTTCATTTAAAAATTAGCTAGATTTATAACACCTACCCTAGATCATGCAAAAGGCAACTCCAACTATACACCATGCCTCCTCTGAACTGCTTGTATTTCTATTCTATTTGGGTTATTTTTCTCCATCATATTAGGATTAGTAGTCATAGTCTAGTAGGGTATGGGTTAGTGCCAGGTGTCCCGGCCGGCAGGACACATCAACGTGGGCATCGAACATAGTTGGGAAGGAATGAAGGGACAAGAGACAGGACAGATGACACCCAGACAGGAGTTCTGATCAAGCTGCAAAATTTTATTGTTCTCACAGGGTGTTTATATGCTGCTGATGGGAAAGCTCTCTTATCGGCAGTTGCTGGATGTCTTCACAGGGTTAGATAACCTCAGGATATTTCAGGAAGACAGATTGCGACAGGATGTCTCAGGGAGATAGATGGTTGTGGGATATCTCCCAGGCAAGATGTCTCCCAGGGGGCTGTTTCTTGTAAGTGTCAGGCTATTCTTTGAAGGAGAACTTCCTTTTAGCCCCTGACATCTCCCCCTTTCTTATATAAAATATTTGACCTACCTTACCGGCCATGTTTTAAGGGGGGGGGGGGTTAGAGGCTCTGTTTCTCTAGGAGGCCTTAGAATATCTCCTGATCCGAGCGAGCATCTTTACTAGCAGATTTCGTGGTGGCCTTGGCATGTTTTTGGAGGAGATGGCCTTGAAGGGGAAGCATGCCAACCGCCATGCACCAGAGCATGTCACTCACAGGTCTTGTGTTTGGGGATCCGTGGATCCATCCTTTTGCAATACTTCCTGCACCCTCCGATATTATGGCCTAACGTCCTCACTCCATGGGTGCGTCTTCCCCCAAGCCGAAGGGCCCATGTAGACGAACCCTTATGGCAAGGGCAGAAGATGGTTTGTCAGAGCTGTTACTTATAGTTTTATGTAAGAAAGAGAGATTTGTGGGGATGTAAACTTAAGAAATAAGCCTGTGAGAAGGGTAGAACATCCTTTTAAAAGTTGACAGCGTGGTCTTCCATCTCCAGATGATGATAGTGGATTTGTAGGGGCTTAGAGGCCATAATATTAATGTGTTCTTTAATAAATTTTACCACACTGTTTATAATGCAGGGTCCTATGGTCACCATTAAACGTAAACCCAACAAAGGGCCTAATAGGGGAAGAAGGTAGGGTAGAAATCCATTAAGCTTTGTCCAGAGGGGATTTTCAAATAGTTCCCTTCATCTCTTTTCTAGATCTTCTTGAAGCTGCTTAAATTTAGTGCATACTATGACTGATTTATTGGCATAAAAGCAGCATCGTTCCCCTAAGGCCAATCAAATATCTCCCTGGTTAGCAGTTAGCAAATCTAAGCCTCGTCTGTTTTGAAGGAACACTTTTGCCAGGAAGTCTGTTTGGTCCTACAAATCTTTAATGGTTTCTGATAGAGTTTGTACATCATTTTAAGTTGTTGAGACAGGCGATGGTAAGGGTGTATTGCCGTGCCTAAGCCAGTGTACCTGTGCCCACAGCAGCTGTTATTCCAAGGCTGGCAATAAGTGATAAGGCCTGTATCGCCCGCCTCTGTCTTTTGACTAAGGTGTCTAGGCTAGAGGTTCGTCTCCTGAGACAATAGTTATATCAGGGAGTAATAAGGCAAGAACACAGCCACTGTTCCAATTCGCTGGAAGCCTGGGGAAGGCCACATTTCCTCCACACATAACAACTGTGCCATTGGGGGGACAAAGAGATGGTATGGGTGAGGAATAATTTTGTACTGTTGAGCAATTTCCAAAGGAAGCAATTCCAAAATCCATATCATAGGTATTATTCTGCATCACGCCTAAAAGACATAATGTAAAAGTGCCTATAGGCTGTACTTTAAAGGGAAATCCGGGTTGGCATGTATTATCATTGTCCATAGTAGAATTAATAGGAACTGCCATAGGCATGCTTGCCCCTGTTGTCATGCAGAGCCAGCAATTACCAGCAAGGGTGGGGTTGGAATTATTAAGGAAGGAGAAGGTAGTTTGCAAAATATCTAATGTATTGGTATCTAAACCTGGGAACTGGGATTTCGGCTACATTAAGGGATGATATGTGAGCTCAGGGATTTGGGGTTTCAAAAGTTTGATTATCTGAGGATGCTTGACTGCATCAGTGGGTCCTCTACCATCAGAGACCCCTGTAGGGTCCTTAATGGGCCAGTAGGAAGTTTTTCCGACAGTGCCTTGGCACCCAGCTGACTGTAGCTTGGTGTATTTGCCTTCTCCTCCCTGGTCAAAGAGAACGGGGGTATAATGAATAGTGGTCCACCCTGCTTCATGAGTTTTAGTTAGGGAGGCTTCAAAAAATCATTCTCCCTGCTTGTTAACACAAATTGAGGCCGACACAAAACAAGAGACATGTATCGCCTGGGTATGCGTACGGGTTGCAGAACAATTTTGGAGAGCTTTACTTGTACTAGGGGGAATAATCTTTGGCTTGTTAACACATACTCATTTAGGCTGATGAACTCCTCTGAATTTATGGTCAACCTCGGCACGGAGGTAAGCCACCTTAGTCATGCAGTCAGCAGTCTGGTTCCAACTAGTGGGAGCCTGAGTCCAAGATCCTCCCTTGCCTTCACGGGGGGGAGGGGGGGGGAAGGTACTCCATGATGTTGGAAGGTGGAGGGACCAGGCCTCCGTGTACAAACCTGTTCAGCAGAAGTGCCTTAAGCAGGATCCTCACACAGATTGTTGGATGGATCCGAAAAAGGGGAAAATTTGTACTCAGGGAGAGGGCCTCCGTCCCCGGTTTGAGGTAAATCATTAACCTGTTTAACCAGGCATTCTGGTAACCATCTTGGGGCTGCTAGCTCTTGGTCCAAAACACAAGCTGAGCCACATTCCCAGATGAGGACAGGATGTGGGCATTTCCATTTATTTGTAAGGGGATTTCACCACATAACAGGTGGCTGATCAGAATTGGAAAAGGGATGCCAGTGTGTGTCTGCAGCCGAAAGGCCTTCACTGTCTAGGGTAAGAAAAGAAAGGGCAAATAATGCATGGTTAAGGCAATGCCTGTGAGTGGTAAATACAAGGGCGGAAGCCTAAGGCGAAATAGCCAAGTCTTTAAGGTAAGGTGGAACATTCCACAATGCCTTGGCCCTGAGGTTTGTATTGAATTCCAGTAGGATGACAAAATTGCAAGGTAGCACAAAACTGTTTAAACTTGGCACTGGTATATGGAGGACAATTATCTGTTTTAATATGTATTGGTTTACCCATTATGGAAAAGGCTGAAACAAGATGAGAAAGGACATCTTTGGTAGCCTCTCCAGAATGTGGTGATGCAAAAATAAAGCTGCTGAAGGTATCGATAGAAACGTGTATATATTTGGTTTTTCCAAATTCAGGAAAATGTGTAACATCCATTTGCCAAACCTGATTTGGCAGTAATCCTCGGGGGTTAACTCCCAAGTGTTGAATGGGGAGGGAGAGAGCGCAAGCAGGGCATTCTTTTACTATTTCTCGTTTCTGTTGCCTGGTAATTTTACAAAGTAATCGAAGGCTCTGGGAATTTAGTTGGTGAAGATTGTTTAGCTCCGTGGCCTAATGAATGGAGCCACCAAAAATTGGAAAGATGGTAGGAGTTGCTGCATCAGCTTGAGCATTACCTGTGTTAGAGGGCCGGAAAGATCAGAGTGTGCCCTGATGTGTCCTAAGAAAAATGGGTGTTGTCTGGCCTGAATTAGCTGCTGAAGCTGGTGAAACAGAAAGGCCGCATTGGAAGAAGCTTTAATGGCGGGTGAAATCTCCAGCAGGGGCACAGAATGAGCAATGTAGGCACTGTCTGTATGAATATTAACAGGATTATCACAAAATGATATAAAAACTTGTGTTATGGCAAACAATTTCACAAACTGTGCTGAATGATAGACAGTATCAAAGGTTGTAGGCTGGTTATTGACAACAAAGACCGCACAGCCATTACTGGAACCGTCTGTAAAGACAGTAAGGGCTTGGAACTGGGAGCCTTTTGAGTAATTTTGGGAAAAATAAATGGATGTATCTGGACAAAATGTAAAAGGGTGTCATTGGGGACGTGGTTATCAATTGTTCCCAAATGGCCTGATTGGGCAATACCCCATTCATCCCCTCTCTGTAGTAAAAATTGGGTTTGGTCATTAGTATATGGAATTAAAATATTATCAGGGTCTTTGCCAAAATGTTGTCGAGAAAGCAAACGACCTTTAATAATAATAGAAGCTACCTGAGCAAGATAAACGGTAATAAACTTGGAGGATTTGGTGGATAAATGGACCCAAAGCAAGGGGAAGCCTTTATTTTTAAAATATGGATATCACTGCCAAAATTTTCCTGAGGGTATATGAGGAGTGTGTAAAAGAACCAGAACCAGAGGAAGGTTATAAGAAATTTGTGTAACAAACTGTTTGGAAATGGCCTCTGTGACTTGGTTTAATGCCTGTCATGCCTCGGGAGTAAGCTTTTGAGGGGAGGAAGGGTAGGAATCACCTCTCAAAATATCATTAAGGGGCAAAAGTACACAAGTGGATAATTTTAAATATGTTCTTAGCCATTGAATATCTCCCAGTAATTTTTGAGAATCATTAAGGGTGTGAAGATGGTTCACACGCAGTTGTATTTTATGAATTTGGATCTGATTATCTTGAAGTTTAAGGCCCAAATAGGTATAAGGGTCCTGTGTTTAAACCTTATCAGGAGCTATCCGTAGTCTCAAGGTAGTGAGGGTTTTCTAAAGGTCCAAGTAACAATTATTAAGGTCATGGTAATTAGGTGCAGCAATTAAAAATTCATCCATATTATGTAAAACATAAAATTGTGGTCATCACTCTCTCACAGGGTCTACTGCTTGAACAACTTATATTTAGCAAAGACTAGGGCTGTTGGCCATACCTTGGGGAAGAAACTTCCATTGAAATCTCTGCATAGGGCCGTGGAAATTAATGCAAGGGAGACTAAAGGCAAAATAGGGTCTATCCTCAGGATGTAAAGGAATGGTAAAAAAGCAAACTTTTAAGTCAATAACCATTTTACAATAGTTTTGGGAATAGCCATTGGTGTGGGAATTCGAGGCAGTAGTGCTCCCATCAGGCACATAACTTTATTACTGGCACACAAATATTGTAAAAGATGCCGCTTGTCTGATTTTTTCTTGATAACAAAAATAGGAGTAATCCATGGTGAGGTTGAGGGCTCTACATGGCCGGCTGCCAGCTGTTCCTGCACTAACATGGAGGCAGCCTCCAATTTTTTTTGGGGGGTAAGGGGCCACTGATCCACCCACACAAGAGTCTGAGTCTCCCAAATATTTTTATCTGCATGGGGTACAGGAGGGTCAGGAACCGACACTAAAAATCAGAATATCCAAGTCCATATGTATTTGTTTTTTTATGGGTTTTATAGTCCCCACCAGTCCTTGTCTCAGTCTCACAAGGCCTGTACAAGGGACAAAATTTATACGAAGCATTTGATGAGTCACCATGGAATTGGGACTGGCAAGAATGACTTCCATTTGACTCAAAATATCTCGGCCCCATAGGTTAACAGGGAGGTCAGGAACAATGAAAGGAGTGACAGTCACCTTATTACCCTCTTTATCAGTAAAGCTAAGAGCCCTAGAACTGACATGGGGATTTTTTGACTCTTAACCCTTTTAGGTCATTCAAGGATGGGGTGATGGGCCAACCTGATGGCCAGTATTTGTGAGAAATAATTGTGGCATCAGCTCCAGTATCTAGAATTCCTTGGAATTCCTTTTTTTCAATAAGTAAGGTAAGGGTGGGTCTATTGTGAGAAATGGGCTGAACCCAATATACATCAGAGGACCCAAGGGAGGCTGTCCCCCATTGTATGTTTGGGCGGTGGAAGTGCCTCCTGAATCCAAGGGAAGGAATATTAATTGTGCAAGTCTTGTTCCTGCTGGGATGGCCGCAACTCCATTAATAGCTGTTGCTAGTATTTTGATTTCTCCAGTGAAATCATTATCATTAATGCCAGGGAAGACCTGAACACCATTTAAGGTAGCAGAGGCTCTTCCAAGAATAAGGGCACTCGTATGAGATGAAGGGGGACCCATAATTCTAGTGGGTATTATCTGGTGCCCTTGCATTGAGTCTAATATTGTATCGGTGGTGGCATAGAGGTCCAATCCTGCGCTGCCTGGGGTGGCTAGTTGGAGGGAGACAATTGTGGGGAAGAATTTTTTGGTAGGTTTGGAGTTTGGAAGGGAATAAACCTTATTGCCCCTGGTTTTGTCCTGGGGGAGGTCGTGGCCAGGGGCTGGCCCCGCAGGGGGTTTCCTGAGAAGCAGGAAGAAATAGGCTGTCTGAGGCCATTTGTCTTAGATCTACACTTACTGGCCCAGTGATGACATTTACCACATCTAGAACAAAGGGTAGCTGGGGGCGGTTTAGCCACAGTTTGAGGAGACGATATTCCTAGGCTTTGTTTGTCTTTCAGACACTTGCGTGCAAAATGGCCAGGTTGTTTACAAGTAAAGCAAGTACATGAGCCACGATTGTGAAAGGCCTTGGTAAAGGGGGCATGTAGGGCGAGACCCATGGCATGGGCTGCACCCACCCCTGCACAGAGTCTAATAAAGTCCGAAAGTTTCCCTTTTTCCTTATGTGGTCGAAGAACATCCTGACATGCCGGGTTGGCGTTTTCAAAGGCAAGATGTTTTACAAAAGTTCTTTTGCTTTCGCTTGGTCCAAGCAAGCATTCTGCAGCTAGGTTAAGCCGGGGAACAAGGTTTCTATAAGGGTCGTTGGGTCCTTGTCAAATTTTTGCCAAAGAAGTGGTAGCCGAGCGAGTTTGAGGGAGGCATCTCCAAGCATGTAAGCAAGCCATCTGAATCTGCGCCAAAATTCCAGCAGGGAAACGTGCCTATTTAGTTTTAGTGTCAAATGGCGCATAGCCCACTAGCTTAACATAAGTTCAGGATTTAGAGGAGGCCTTAGTTAATTTTTTTTTGAGCAGTTTCCTGACAGTGCTCCTCGAAATCTGCATTCCATAACAGGAAATCTCTGGCACTGAGGGTAGCTCGGTCTAAAAATTTTCAATCATTGGGAGTAAGCCATTGTGCGCTGTGGCTTTCTAATAAAGTCAACTTGTAGGGCACAGTGGGGCCATTGTGAGCACAAGTCTTTTTATGTTTTTCAAGAAAACGCAGGCTTAATTTTTTTGTAGACACTCTGGGTTCCTTCCTGCCTAGGGGTGAACTCCTCATCCTCTGAGTCCTGATCTCCTTGATCCATTTCCCCCACTTCCTCCTCTTGATCCTCGTCTAAGTCTTTGACCTCAGCCTGGGCAGGCTTATCTATCTGACTGCGGGTGACTGGGAAGGCGAGAACAGGCTGATGGAGTGGCTTAGCCTTTGTATTAGACCGCCGTGGGCCAGCTTGCATTGACTCCGTGCCTAAGGCTAATGAACAGAGCTCAGAGTCTAGGGATCTTAATTCTTTTAAAAGTTTGATCTGTTCCCGTCTATGTTGGAGAGACTCTCACAAGGGAGCCAAGCTAGGCAAGGGAAGTGGGGAAAAATATCTGGGTTGCATTTTGCTCCTGAAAGGCTGGATCACAAAAGGCAGGAGGGATATAGAAGGTAGGTAGATGTGTAAGTCCTATAGGCTGTGGCAGGGTCCTGAGAGGTGGCGCATCTTCTGAATGGTAGCTTGCTGCTTCCTTCTCCAAGGTAGCCTCCGTCCCAGGGGTCAATGTGTCTCTGGGATTTAAAACTCGATAAAGGTGTTTGGTAAACAATGGAGCCTTATTCATTAGGGTGGTATTTTGAGGGGGACTAGGAAGGTTTCCAGGGTCCTGGGGAGACTGAGAAGGGTCAATGTCTATACTAACTGATGGGCATGCCGTGGGGAGACGAGAGGTGTTTTGCATAGTCTTTTCTCCAATCCTGACAAGTTGTAAGGTACCATTGTCAAAGGGTGAACTTTTAAGAATTTCATTAATTAAGTTCCATAAGAAAAGGTGGGAACTGGCACTTTTTCTGGGCCAAAGGTTTCATAATAATCTTTTAAACAGTCTCTTACACTAAGCCATCTTTTGCCATCAATGGTCACTTCAATGTGAAACCATGGACACAATTGTCCTATGTATTAGAAGAAAAATTTTAAGTCCTTTTTCTTAACACGCACCCCTCATGTCTTGAAGGACTCCTTGAGGCCTGACAAAAACAAATCATGTGGCGAAACTGCTTGTCCCATGGTGGGTCACTCACCGTGCGTCATCCCCACTCTCCTCCTGGATCTGTCTCTTTGTGGTGTCTGCTGAGGCAATCGCGAGCTCCACTTGATGAAGTCTTCCAGGAGGACGGGGTTCCCAATCAGTCAAAGGCTCGAGCCCCAGTCAGTGGGTGCCAGTAGTCACGGCTGGAAAGACACATCAACAGGGGCAGCGAACCTAGATGCGGAGGAATGAAGGGACAAGAGACACGAGAGATGACAGCAAGACAGGAGTTCTGATCAAGCTGCAAACTTTTATTTTTCACACAGGGGCATTTATATGCTGGAGATGGGAAAGCTCTCTTATCCAAAGTTCCTGGATGTCTTCACAAGGTGAGATAAACTCAGGATGTTTCAGGAATACAGATGGCAACAGGATGTCTCAGAGACACAGTTGGCTACAGGATGTCTCCCAGACAGGATGTCTCCATGGGGGCTGTTTCTTGTAAGTGTCAGGCTATTCTTTGAAGGTGAATTCTTTCTACGCCTGACAGTCAGGGATTCAGTATTTCAAATGGAAAATTGGAAAAAGAATCCAATGTGTATTCAGAACAATGCCTTGACATTACCTTCATCCCATGTAAGACACAATTAGAGGAGAAGAGTTAGAAAATCTGAGAATACACATCTGGAATGGAAAATGCTCAGGAGTTCACAACCTTGGAGGTGGTATAGGAGTTTCCAAAAGTCAGGGACAGGGTAAAAACACCACAAACATGGAGCTCTGCCGGCCTAAATATTTCTTGAGAAACTTCATCTGAGGTTGTTTTTAGGAGCTTTAGCTTCCTTTATAGTGAGACGATCAAAGCTGGGTCAGCATCTATGTGACCTAGAGGACATTGTTTCTTATTTTCCAAAGAACATGAGGCAGCAGTGCAGAATTCTCTCTTTGTAGGGAAACTGTGGCCACTGGTGGCTAAGTGTCTCCCAGGGTGGAATGTGAAGCCATTGGTCATCCTCCAATTTTTGTGGTGTTTCTTGCAGCTGCACTGGGAGTTTGATATTTGCTTCACAAAATACAAGAAGTTCAACTGGGACACAGTGATGGAGGGAGTTCTGTCACGTGTGGTGGGTAAGGGTCTGCAGGAGAATGCACCAACAAGGCTTCTATCCCACATAGCTTGCCCTCTTGACCATAGCAATCTGATTGTAAACATTCCCTGAATCCTCTCCATATAACAAGATGCCTTTACATACAAGGATCTGGGGCTTGTACCATGTCAGTCACAAACCATTTGGAAGCAAAGGGCAGATGCAGATGACCCGACCACAGATGTTTTAACACACACCAGCACACCACTGCTCTAGGCCGACTACTCAGCAGGCTCCAAATTACTGGCATCTCTGTTCTACACCATTTTCATGAAACCCAGTCAATCAAGGCACTGTCTGGTACACTGATGGTCATCAATAGGACATCCATAGGTTCTCCAGGTCCACCTGGTCATGGGAATGTCAAAAATTTAAAGGTATTTATCTAGCCATTTTTCAAGGGTGAAGTTGGAGGCACTGTGGGTTTCAATTCATTCAGGAATGATTAAATGGAGAGGAAGCTCATTTCAATGAAAGCTCTGGAGAACTATCACACGCAAGGCTTCCCAAAGACAGGCCAAAAGGTCCCATGAAGCCAGACCTATTGAGGTCTACAATTTGAGGTCCATATGTGTTTTGACTTGCAACTATGGCTGCCAAGTCTTTAAGAATAAAATCATGTGATATCCTTCCCAAGATTCCCAGTGCTCTGTGGAAAGCCAACCTGGGCATAGATCCCAGTTTCCAAGGGCGACTCTCATACATGGCCTCCTAAAATCCCAACACAATACAAGGCAATACTTCTTTGAGGTAAGTTCCAGAACTCAGTCTCTAAGGAGAATCACACCAGTGTTCAAGCCCAGGTGGACCCAGTCATCTATTCCAAGCGCCACACAAATGACCGCAATTAAAATCAAGACACTCCCACATGGCCCTCATTTTCTTCCATATAGACACTCATCATAACCTCTGGCTGGAGGTTTCCATGAGGGGCACAGCCTAAGACAGTGTCCAAAATAAGCTCCCTTGCATCCATTTGCCTAAAGTCAGTGTGGCCGGGACATCCTTCCTGTGAACCAGGAGTGTTCAAAGAGGCCTGCCGTTAATATTGCTCTTATTCTCAATTTTGAGGCCTACTGACTGTGGTGTTTAGATTCTTTATGTTAATTGGAGTCATGAGAAAACCCAAGAACCTATGGTCTAGTGTCTACAGGGCTTTGAAGAACTCATTTGACCCAAAGGATCCATATTCTCAATGATGGAAGTCAGAAACCTTACAGAGGAAGGCGAGAAACTTCATCCAAAATGACTGCTCTTTTGGCTTTTTGATTTGCATGCACACATGGGATTTTTCTCTAGATCCATCAGGTGCTGAGAATCTAAGCCACAGCCTCACACAGGGCCAAGAGGCTGATTCAGACACATCCCATTCCAAAGCAATTAAGAAAGAGCCACAGGTAATGTTTATACATTTCCATTTGAAAACTGTTTTCTTTAGGCTTCAAAAAGGCATAGCCTGAGGCAAAGACCTTCCTGACATTCAGGGCAACAGAAGGATATGTAAGCAAAAGGCCCAAAGCGGGGTTTTTCCATTGAGACTTTCCTGGTCACACTGATATCTGAGTTTTCTGAGATGCTCATCATTTCCTTCAGCTCTCTAGTACATGGCCGTATCACAGAGCGTGGAGGTGGTTCATATCTTCGACACAATACCATGAGCGTATTCTGGAGGTTGCCCATAATTCAGGTAGAGAACAGGAACTTAAGAAGATATTAGGTGTTGCCCATCCATTAGGCAAGTCGCAGACCATTCATAAATTGGGCAGAATGAATGCTGGGAAGATTTCTACTAGAAAGGACACATGTATTTATGCATTCTCTTTTCTATTGTCTACAACCATGGACACAGTGGGATACACAGATATAGAAAGACTAGCCTTGTCAAACGACTTACTAGAATCAGTTCACACCAAACCAAACAAACCGACTTTCTTACCTGTTCTCAGAACATGAGACAAAACCACAAACCAATACCCACACCCACACTCACACAGACCCCCAAGTACCTCTGTGACAATACGGAGTGTCGTTTGATGGTGGGCCATAAGAAATTCCCTCATAATGGGCTGTCCTGTCTCAGATCTAGTCTCTGTGGCCAACTCTGTGAATCTGTAAGGAGCCAGTGGTGAGCCACTATCTGCTTTCTCAGGAAAGGCCCCTCTTCAGACCTTCCTGGCATTTGGCCATCCTCACATAAGTAGGTACCAAGAAAGACTGACTCTGTCTTTGGTAAATCCGAAAAATTTTGACCACTGGGACTGTGACTGGGACTGGCTCTGGATGCCTGGCTTTCTGGATCCCAAGTTCAGAGAATTCCATCACCAAGGAAGTGAGGTGAGGTCACTTCCTTCAGGAACTGAATGAGGTCCATACCTTGGAAACCACTTTGTCCTAACAGTTGCTTCCAAGGGTCCCATGAGATGGAGGCTGCACCTACTTACTCTGACATTTTCACAAGTTAGAATGGTATAAAACCATAGGCACCCAGGAACAGCTCTCCACACAGGCCTGGTTTGCTGCATCTTCTTTACATTAAGAAGAGAGAGGCTGATTCTGACACAACCCTTCATCCTGACCAGGTTGTTTGCAATGAAAGATGACTTTTGCTCTCTGAGGTCCTTAATAGCTTCCTACATCTTCTCCAGGGATCATCTTTAATGACCTTTGAGGTTCTCAGCAGGTGAAAGATCCCTTAATTTCTGTCTTGTAAGACCAACTCTGTCCCTGCTCTTCTGTAAAGTTAGATTGAGGGAAGAGTGTATGGTTAGGGTTAATAACATGTTCAATCTGTGTTAGGAACTATTCTGCTGGATGAATAATGTTATTGGGAACCTACGATATTTCTAAGAATATGTAGGTGAAATATATGTATGAAAACAGAAATCTAAGATTTGAAACCCTGAAGGGCATTGGGCCCTTAATTGGTATACTTAGTGTTGACTTACTTTCTGCACAGATGTCTCAGATAAATAAATATACAATGGCATAGGACCTTGTACATTGGATGATTGAATGTGGAAGAGAACATCCAGTCAAAAAGGGATAGTAGGTAAGATTAGGAAGATAGTTGGTAGGTTTTGGAAGGAGAGTGAGTATAGGATTTGGAAAAAAAACTTCTTTAGCAATAGGGTTTCTGTTAGAGGGTGAAGGTAAATGTCAGCACATATGAAGATTCAGTCACAATGATGAACTTTGGAAAATATGTAGGAAATCAGATAATAATAGAGACATTACAAAATCAGGGAAAGTACAAAGTGAGTGATAGGATTAGACATTTTGAACAGGGTTGAGTTTGAATATATAATCTTAGGAAGAAACAAATATGTAGTCACCAATAGGATTGACATTTGAGAGCATTAGGCAATGTGGACATGGATGTTTTTAGTAATCCCTGTTCACTTTCCTTTTAGGCTTTGGTACAATCATAAGTGTAACCATTGCATTTTGTGTCCAGAATATTACTGTGATAAAATGTATATGTAGATCGCGTGACATTAGTATTTCTTCCAGCATTTCTGGGAGCAATGTTTTGAAGTCCTATAAATTAGTATTGGTGGTACAAAGAGGAGTACACTGTGTCTATGAATATAGAGATAGTGCATGAATAGACCACATTGTGAATCAATAATATAACTGGTCCCACTTTAAATAATAGATTGAATTCATATCTGAAAATATTTAAGAAATCTTATATCGATATACTATCATTCATTCCAACCAGCAATACATCTAATGGTAATATTAGGGTTATGGTTTATCACGAAGTGTCTTTGAGTTTTGCTTCAAAAGTGATCATGGAAATCAAAAATAATGTGTTTGGAAAGAAGTCTCATGAAAAGACCCATCAAAAACATGGAGGAATACATGTGTTCTGTAGAATAAAGTGATTGAAAGTGAACAAAATGCCTATAAATTTGCAAACTTTTGGATGAAATATATTTGCTATGATGAGCATAAACTGAAGAAATAGTAATGTACCAGTGTTGAATAAAATAAATGTCAAAATGCACAACATGTTCCATAGGAATCTACTTGTATTGATGTTAAACTGGTTCAGTTACTGTGGAAACATTAGGATTTGTATGCACCTTTCACTGAAGATAGTTTTCAGTACTAGGAAACAAATATGTATTTCAGGTGAATGAATAATTTTGAGAATACTCTTGTGAAAATTTGATTATAAATACACATACTTGAATATGAATGAGTTTAGGGAGTGTATAACAAGACATATATTTCATATTTTGAAAAATCTGGAGAGTGTGTATATATATATATATATATATATATATATATATATATATATATATATACATACACAAACACACAGACATTAAAAATAGCATAATATATTCCAATTGAAATTCACCATGAAATATATGTCATCTACAGATCCAAATGTATTTATTTTATTGAATATGGATTTATGTATAATGTTCTTAAACAAGGAAGCTCACTCATAGATTGAATTTTCAGTTCCAACAGCTTTTAGGAGGAGTGATCTCTTACAATTTGTATCTGCCAAGTCAGTCACCTCACAAGAATGTACGTGTGGTATCAGGTAAGATTCTATAATTGCATGTAAAAATACATGTGCTGAATAGGATACAGAGAAAGGGATGCCTTGACATTACAATCATGGAGACTAAGGCACAATTAGAGGAGAAGAGTTAGAAAATCTGTGAATAAATATCTGGAATGGAATATGCTCAGGAGTTCACAACCTTGAAGACGGAAGAGGAGATTTCAAAAGTAAGGGACAGGGAAAACAGTCCACAAACATGGAGCTCTGGTTCCCTAAATCCTTCTTGAGAAACTCACTCTGAGTTTGGGCACTTGAAATATATGTTGTTGTCGGGAGATTTAGCTTCCATTGTAGTGAGACAATCAAAGCTGTGTCTGCATCTATGTTACCTCGAGGACATGGTTTCTTATTTTCCACTGAATATGTGGCAGCAGTGCTGAATTTTCTTTAGTAGGTAAACTGTGGCAACTGGGGGATAAGTGTATCCACATGTAGACTGTGAGGCCATTTGGTCATTCTCCACTTTTCGTCGTGTTTCTTGCTGCTGCACTGGGATTTTGGTATTTGCTTCATGATATACAAAGAATTCAACTGTTACCCGGTGCGTGAGTGAGTTCTGTCACTTTTGGTAGGTCAGGGTCTGCAGGAGAATGCACCAACCAGGCTTATATCCCACATGACTTGCCCCCTTGACCATAGCAATCTGATTCTAAACATTGCCCTGAATCCTGTCCATATAACAAGATGCCTTTACATACAAGGGTCTGCTGGCTGCACCATGTCAGTCACAAGTCATTTGGAAGCCAATGGAAGATCCACATGGCCCCACCACAGTTGTTTTATTGCACACCTGCCCAGCACTGCTGTAGGCCCACCTCTCAGCAGGCTCCAACTTCCTGGTATCTCTGTTCTGAACCATTTTTATGAAAACCAGTCAATCAAAGCACTGTCTTGTAATCTCATGATCAGCCACAGGATATCCAAAGATTCTCCAGTGCCACCTGGTCATGGGAAGTTTAAAAATTTCTTGGTATTTATCTACCCATTTTTCAAGGTTGAAGTTGGAGGCACTGTGTGTTTCATTTTATTCTGGAACTATTAAATGGTTAGGAAGCTCATTTCAATGAAATCTCTGCAGAAGTCTCACAGGCAAGGCTTCCCAAACAGTGGCCAAATGATCACATGAATCCAGGCCCATTGGGATCTACATTGTGACATCCATGTGTGTTTTGACTCTCATATATGGCTGCCAATCTTTCAGAATAAAATCATGTGGTAACCTGGCTGAGATTCCCAGTGCTCGGTGAACAGCCACCCTGGGCCTAGATCTCATTTTACAAGGGTGACTCTCATGTGAATCCTCCTAAAATCCCAACACAATTCATGGCAATACGTCTCTGAGGTGAGGTCCACAACTCAGTCTCTAAGGGGAATCACAACAGAGTTAAAGCCAAGGTGGACCCAGTCATCTATTCCAACGGCCACACATGACCACAATTAAAACCAAAACACTCCCACATGGCCCTCATCTTCTTCCATATGGACACTGATCATTACCTCTGGCTTGAGGTTTCCATGAGGGGCACAGCCCAAGACAGTGTCCAAAATAACCTCCATTGCCCCTCATTTGCCTAAAGTCAGGGTGTCCTGGACACTCGTCCGGGGAACCAGGAGTGATCAAATAGGCCTGCTATTAATATTGCTTTGCTCCTCCAATTTGAGGCCTACTGACTGTCAGGTATAGATTCTTTATGTGATTTGGATTCTGGAGAAAACCCAAGCACCTATGGGATAGCCTCTAAAGGGCTTTGAAGAACTCATTTGATCCAAAGGTTCCTATTCTCACTTGATGGAGGTCAGGAACCTTACAGGGGAAGGCGAGAGACTTCTTCCATAATGACTGCTCTTTTGGCCAATTTAGTTTTGGATGCAAACATGGGATTTTCTTTACATCCATCATGTGCTGAGAATCTAAGCCAAAGCCTAACACAGGACCTAGAGCCTGATTCAGACATATCCCTTTCCAATGCAATTAAGCAAAGAGTCACAGGTGATGCCCATTGATTTCCATTTGAAAACTGTTTTCTTTAGGCTTCCCAAAGGGGTGGCCAGAGGCAAAGACCTTCCTGACATTGAGGGCAACAGAACAATAGGTAACCAAAGCAGTATTTCTCCACTGAGACTTTCCTGATTACACTGATATCTGAGTTTTCTGAGTTGCTCGCCATTCCCTTCAGCTATCCAGTACATGGCCATGTCACAGAGCTTGGTGGTGGTATACATCTTGGACACAAAACCATGAGCCTATTCTGGAAAGTGGCCAGAATTCAGAAAGAAAACAGGAACTTAGGAAGATATCAGGGGTTGCCCATCAATAATGCAAGCCACAGTCCATTCATAAATGGGAATTATGAATCCGGGGAAGCTTTCTACTAGACAGGACACATCCATTGAAGCATTCTCTTCTAATGTCTACAACCCCTGACACAGTGGGATACACAGACCTAGAAACACTCGCCTTTTCAAACGACTTACTAGAATCAATTAACTCCAAACAAAACAAACTGCCTTTCTTACCTATTCTCAGAACATGAGACAAAACCACAAACACACACCCACACCCACAAATGCACCTCCTTCCCCCAAGTAGGTCTGTGACTATCCGCAGTGTCCTCTGACTGGTGGGCCATACTATGTTTCCATGAAATGGCCTGTTCTGTCTCAGATCTGTTATCCTTATCCAACTCTGTGAAGTTGACAGGAGCCAGCGGTGAGCCACAACCTGGTTTCTCAGGAAAGGGCCCTCTTCAGAGCTTTACTGGCATTTGGCCATCCTCACATCAGTAGGTACCAAGAAAGACTGACTCTGTCCTTGGTAAATCCAAACAAGTGAGATCACTGGGACTGGGACTGGGACTGGCTGTGGGTGCCTGGCTTCCTGGACCACATGTTCAGAGATTTCGAACACCAAGGAAGTGAGGTGAGGTCACTTCCTTCAGGAACTGAATGAGGTCACTGCCTTGGCAAACACATTGTCCTAATTTTTGCTTCCAAGGCCCCATGAGATGGAGGCTGCCCCTACTTCCTGTGACACTTTCACAAGTTAGAATGGTATATCATCCATAGGCACTCCAGAGCAGCTCTCCACACTGGCCTGTTTTGGTCCATCTTCTCTACATTAAGAAGAGAGAGGCAGATTCAGACACAACCCTTCATCCTGACCAGGTTGTTGGCCATGGAAGCTGACTCTTACTCTCTCAGGTCCTTCATAGCTGCCTACATCTTCTACAGGGATCATTTCTGCATGGACGTTTGAGGTTCTCAGCGGGTGGAAGATCCCCTAAATTCCTGTATTGTAAGACCAACTCTTTCCCTGCTCTTCTGTAAAGTTAGATTGAGGGAACAGTGTATGGTTAGGGTTAATAAGATGTTCGATTTGGGTTAGGAATTGTTCTGCTGTATGAATAATTTTATTGGGAATCTGCGATATTTATGAGACTATAGAAGTGAAATATAAGTATGAAAACAGAAATGTTCTAAGGTTGTATGGTAATTCTAGGCTTAAAATAAAAACATGTTGGAGATTTATGTGTATCATTTGTGTTGTATAATTGGACTTGTTATCAAAAAGATATGTACAGTTACATGTTACTTTTTACACTTAGATAAAATTTAAAAGTATTTTTAAGTTAATGAGAGCCTAATCTCTGTGAAGGTTTTATTGTAAAACACAAAGGTAAAATGCCCATTCATTTCCATGTGAAAACTGTTTTCTTCAGGCTTCAGGAAGGAGTAGCCTGAGGAAAAGATGTTCCTGATATTCAGGGCAACATAACAATAGGTAATCAAAAGGCCCAAAGCAGGGTTTCTCCACTGAGACTTTACTGGTCACACTGATATCAGAGTTTTCTGAGATGCATTCCCTTCAGCTATCCAGTACATGGCCATGTCACAGAGCTTGGAAATGGTACATATCTTGTACACAAAACCATGAGCCTATTTTGGAGAGTGGCCAGAATTCAGGAAGGATACAGGAACGTAAGAAAATAATAGGTGTTGCCCAATGATAAGGCAAGCCACAGTCCATTTATAAAATGGGCAGGATGAATGCTTGGAAGTTTTCTCTTTGACAGGACACACCCATTGAGGCATTCTCTTTTCTAATGTCTACAACCATGGACACAGTGGGATACACCGACATAGAAACACTCGCCTTGTCAAAGGACTAACTAGAAACAGTTCACTCCAAACCAAACAAACCCCCTTTCCTAACTATTCTCAGAACATGAGAAAAAACCACAAACCCACTCAAACACCCACGAAGTCACCTCCTTCCCCCAAGTAGGTCTGAAACTATCCAGAGTGTCCTCTGACTGGAGGGCAATACTATGTTCCCCAGAAATGGCCTGTCCTGTCTCAGATCTGGTCTCCTGGGTCAACTCTGTGAAGTTGTCAGGAGACAGCAGTGAGCCTCTAACTTCTTTCTCTGGAAGGGCCCCTCTTCAGAACTTTCCTGGCATTTGGCCATCCTCACATCACTAGGTACCACA
The DNA here is from genome assembly GCF_048772815.1 of Callospermophilus lateralis. Taxonomy (NCBI): domain Eukaryota; kingdom Metazoa; phylum Chordata; class Mammalia; order Rodentia; family Sciuridae; genus Callospermophilus; species Callospermophilus lateralis. The sequence goes on from NW_027512554.1 coordinate 435,480, forward strand.
AAAGACTGACTCTGTCCTTGGTAAATCCAAACAAGTGAGACCACTGTGACTGGAGCTTGGACTGGGTCTGGATGCCTGGCTTCCTGGAACCCAAATTCGGAGAGTTCCATCAACAAGGATGTGAGGTGAGGTCACTTCCTTCAGGAACTGAATGTGGTCACTGCATTTGCAACCACTTTGTCCTAACATTTGCTTCCTAGGGTCTCATAATATGGAGGATGCGCCTACTTCCTGTGACACTTTCACAAGTTCGAATGGTATAGAAACAATAGGCACCTGGGAACAGCTCTCCACACAGGCCTAGTTTGGTCAATCTTCCCTACATTAAGAAGAGAGAGGATGATTCAGACACATGCTTTTAACCTGACCGGGTTGTTTGCCATGGAAGATGACGTTTGCTCTCTCAGGCCTTTCATAGCTGCCTGCATCTTCTCCAGGGATCATATCTGCATGGACCTTTGAGGTTGTCAACAGGTGGAAGGTTCCCTACACCCCTGTATTGTAAGACCAACTCTGTCCCTGCTCTTCTGTAAAGTTGGATTGAGGGAAAAGTGTATAGTTAGGATTAATAACATGTTCGATTTGTGGTAGGAATCATTCTGTTGGATGAATAATGGTATTGGGAACCTGCAATATTTATAAGAATATACAGGTGAAATGTAATTATGAAAACTGAAATCTAGGTAAGATTTGAATACCAGAAAGGCATTGGGCCCATGATTGGGATACTTATCTTTGAATTATGTTCTGCACAGATGTCTCAGATAAATCAATATACAATGGCATAGGACCTTGTACCTTGGATGATTGATTGTTGAAGAGTTCATCCAGTCAAAAAGGGATAGTCGGTAGGATTAGGTAGATAGTCGGTAGGTTTAGAAAAAAGAGTGAGTATAGTATTTGGACAAAAAGTTCTTTAGCAATAGGGTTTCGGATAAAGAGTGAATGTAAATGTCAGCACATGTGAAGAATCAGTCACTATGATGAACTGGGGAAAATATGTAGGAAAAGAGATATCAATAGAGACATTAGGAAATCAGACAAAATATAAAGTGAGTGATAGGATTAGACATTTTCAACATGGTTGAGGTTGAATATATAATCTTGGGAAGAAACAAATATGTACTCACCAATAGGATTGACATTTGAGAGAATTAGGCATCCAAGACATGGATGTTTTTAGTAATCCATGTTCACTTTCCATTTAGGCTTCGGGACAATCCTAAGTGTGACCTTTGCATTTTGTGTCCAGAATATTACTGTGATAAAATGTATATGTAGATCAGTTGACATGAGTCTTTCTTCCACCATTTCTGTGAGCAAAATTTTGAAGATATACAAATTATTATCGAGGGTACACAGAGGTGTACACTGTGTCTATCAATATAGAGACAATGCATGAATAGACCATACTGTGAATAAATAATATAACTGGTTCCAAATTAAACAATGGATTGAATTGATATTTGAAAGTATACAAGAAATCTTATATTGATATACAATCATTCATTCCCACCAGTTTTACATCTAATGGTAATATTAGGTTTACGGTTTATCATGACGGGTGTGTGAGTTTTGCTTCAAAAATGATAATGGAAATCAAAAATAATGTCTTTGGAAAAAAGTCTCATGAAAGGAGCAGTCAAGAAACGTGGAGGAATACATGTGTTCTGAAGCAGGAAGTGATTGAAAGTAAAACAAATGCGTATAAATTTGCTAAATTGTGAATGAAATATACATACTATGATGTGCATAAACTGGACAAATAGTAATGTACCAGTGTTGAATAAAAATGAACGTCAAAATACAATTATATCCCATAGGAATCTTCTTGCATTTATGTTAAACTGGGTCAGTTACTGTAGAAATATTAGAATTTTTTTGGTGTTATAATAAAATTTATTTTAGCACTAGCATGCCACAGAATGTCGAGGAAAGAGCAATGGATTTTTAGTTATCGCACTAGTAATCTATCATTAAATGACTATTTTGGGGAGTCTAGAAATTACATAAGGCTATGTAACATTTTTTTTTTATTTAGCATTCATAAAAACTTAGAATTTTGGTAATATTTCTACTTTTTTATTTTTTTTTATTTTTTCAGTTGTTGATCGACCTCATTTTATTTATTTATATGTGGTGCTGAGAATATAACCCAGTGCCTCACACATGCTAGCCAAGCATGTTACCACTGAGCCAGACACCCAGACCCTCCACATTTATCTTATAATCAAACACTCCTCTCCCTCTTCTTTACTCACTTTCTTCCTCATTTTCCCCCTTCTTTCTCTTCCTTTTTCATTTTCCCTCCATAGGAGTTTTTCTCTCATGTCATTACAAACAGTAATATGCTATGAAATTTACATTTAAGAATTTTTTTATAGTCATTCTTTTTTCTTGAGAAAATTTAATAATTATAATAACCTATAGATATATTACAATACATTTATTATACATATGTATCTATATTCATGCATATGTATTACATATGATATATATACATATATATTTAAAAGTACTTAGTACTTTGATTAGCCCGTTAGAAATAATATAGACCAAGTCTTTCTTAATTTTCAAGTCTTCTAGAATTAACAGCTTACAGTGAAAATCAAACAAACATATTTAAGTAAACAGGTATCATTCTTATTTATCAATACTTATCATTTAAGTTTTTATATTACGTTAAGCTGTGATATGGCATATTAACTCTTATGAATTAGTGAAATTTTATTTGAACAACCTTTTATTTAAGGACCATATGCACTGACATTTTAAATGGCTTTCTTGTGATTTTAATTTCTATCAATTGCATATTTATTGCCAAATACTTATTTTATTAATTTTCATATTCATGATTGATATAAAATCAATTGTTTAATTCTTCTTGTAAGTAGTTACTTATTACAGTAATAATTCTACATCTTTATAAGAAAAATGGTACAAAGATATTTTCATGCAAAATTAAGAATAATTGCATGCTCTAAATGTTTCATTGTTGATACATATAATAAAGAGCTTTTGATGAGTCTCTTTCCCAGTAAAACATAAAATGCAAAGATATAGTTGGGTATGTATGTCCAAATAAAGATAAGGAAAAATACACATTATCAGCTACAAACTATCAAATAAAAGATGAAAAGAACAATCCAACACATTGTACGAACTTGTCAGATGAGGTAGCCTAAGACTAGACCTGGTCCATGACAAAATATTCACGAAAAAAAATGAAATATGAAAAATATAGGAAATGATATGAATTTTTCATGAAGGTAGGTGGATTATCCTTTAATCTGAATATATGTTCATTTTCAAAAGCCAGTTTTCTGGTAAAATAAATTTGTGATATTTACAACTACACAAAACAAACTTTCTGCTTATCAAAATGAATGCATCTCAACTCCTTTTTAGCTGATTTCTTCCCACTCAATTTTAAACCTTTGTTTATTTATTTTTATTGGTTTTTCAAAACATTACAAAGCTCATGATATATCATCTTTCATACATTTGACTGAAATGGGTTATGAACTCCCAATTTTCCCCAAATACGAATTGCAGAATCACATCAGTTACACATTCACATTTTTACATAATGTCACATTAGTGACTGTTGTCCTCTGCTACCTTTATTATCCCCTACTATCCCCCCTCCCCTTTCATCCTATCTTCCCTCTCTTCCTCATCTGCTTTTTCACTTCTCTCTCTTGTTCCCGCCTTTCCCCTCACAACGTCTTATATGTAATTTTGTGTAACAATGAGGGTCTCCTACCATTTCCATATGCTTTCCCTTCTCTCTCCCACTTGTCTTTGTTTAATATTAATCTTTTCCTCATGCTCTTCCTCCCTGTTCTATTCTTAGTTACCCTATTTTTATCAAAGCAGACATTTGGCATTTGTTTTTTTAAGGATTGGCTAGCTTCTCTTAGCATAATCTGCTCTAATGCCATCCATTTCCCTGCAAATTCTATGATTTTGTCATTTTTTAGTGCTGCATCCATAGTGTATAGATGCCACATTTTTTTTTATCCATTCATCTATTGAATTGCATCTAGGTTGGTTACACAGTCTAGGTATTGTGAATTGTGCCACTATGATCATTGATGTGGCAGTATCCCTTTAGTACACTCTTTTAAGATCCTCAGGGAATAGTCCGAGAAGGGCGATAGCTGGTTCAAATGGTGGATCCATTCCTAGCTTTCCCAGGAATTCCCATACTGCTTTTCATGTTGGCCTCACCAATTTGCAGTCCCACCAGCGGTGTACAAGTGTCCCCTTTTCCCCACATCCTCGTAAACACTTGTTGTTGTTTGACTTCATAATGGCTGCCAATCATACTGGAGTGAGATGGTATCTTAGGGTGGGTTTGATTTGCATTTCTCTGACTGCTAGATATGGTGAGCATTTTTTCATGTACTTGTTGATTGATTGTATGTCCTCCTCGGTGAAGTGTCTTTTCAGGTTTTTGGCCCATTTGTTGATTAGGTTATTTGTTATCTTATTGATAATTTTTTTGAATTCTTTGTATATTCTGGATATTAGGGCTCTATCTGAAGTGTGAGGGGTAAAAATTTGTTCCCAGGATGTAGGCTATCTATTTACTTCCCTTTTTGTTTCTCTTGCAGAGAAAAAAAACTTTTTAGTATAAGTAAGTCTCATTTTTTTATTCTTGTTAAGAACTCTTGGGCTATGAGCGTCCTATTAAGAAATTTGGAGCCCGACCCCACAGTATGTAGATCGTAGCCAACTTTTTCTTCTATGAAACGCAGTGTCTCTGATTTTATATCTAGATCCTTGATCCATTTTGAGTTAAATTTTGTGCATGGCAAGAGAACGGGATTCAGTTTCATTTTGTTGCATATAGATTTCCAATTTTCCCAGCACCATTTGTTGAAGATGCTATCCTTCCTCCACTGCATGCTTTTAGCCCCTTTATCAAATATAATAAAGTTGTAATTTTGTGGATTGGTTTCTGTGTCCTCTCTTCTGTACCACTGGTCCACCTGCATTTTTCGGTACCAATTCCATGCTGTTTTTGTTACTATTGCTTTGTAGTACAGTTTGAACTCTGGTATCGCTATACCTCCAGATTCACACTTCCTGCTTAGAGTTGCTTTTGCTATTCTGGGTCTTTTATTTTTCGATATGAATTTCATGATTGATTTATCTATTTCTACAAGAAATGCCGTTGGAATTTTGATTGGCATTGCATTAAACCTGTAGAGAACTTTGCGTAATATTGCCATTTTTATGATGTTAGTTGTGCCTATTCATGAACAGGGCACATGTTTCCATCTTCTGACATCTTCTTCTATTTCTCTCTTTAGATTTCTGTAGTTTTCATTATATAAATCTTTCACCTCTTTTGTTAGGTTGATTCCCAAGTATCTTATTTTATTTGAGGATGTTGTGAATAGAGTGGTTTTCCTCATTTCCATTTCAGAAGTTTTTTTTTCTGTTATACAGGAATGCATTTGATTTATGCGTGTTAATTATATATCCTGCCACTTTTCTGAATTCATTTATTAACTTTAGCCATTTCTTTGTAGACATTTTTGTGTCTGTTAAATATATTATCATGTCATCTGCAAATAGTGATACTTTTAATTCTTCTTTTCCTATTTTTATGCCTTTAATTTCTTTTGTCTGTTTAATTGCTCTGGCTAGTATTTCAAGAACTAAATTGAATAGAAGTGGTGATAGAGGGCATCCCTGTCTTGTTCCAGATTTTAGAAGGAATGCCTTCAGTTTTTTCTCCATTTAGGATGATGCTAGCCTGAGGTTTAGCATATATAGCTTTTACAATGTTGAGGTAAGTTCCTGTTATCCCTAGTTTTTATAGAGTTTTGAACATAAATGGATGCAGAACTTTGTCAAATGCTTTTCTGCATCTATCGAGATGATCATATAGTTCTTGTCTTTAAGTCTATTGATGTGGTGAATGGCATTTATTGATTTTCGTATATTGAACCATCCTTGCATCACAGGGATGAATCCTCCTTGATGATGGTGCACAATTATTTTGATATGCTTTTGTACTCGATTTGTCAGAATTTTATTGAGAATTTTTGCATCCAAGTTCATTAGAGAAATTGGTCTGTAGTATTCTTTCTTTGAAGTGTCTTTGTCTGGTTTCGGGATGAGGGTGATGTTGGCCTCATAGAATGAATTTGGAAGAGCTCCTTCTTTTTCTATTTCTTGAAAAAGCTTGAAAAATATTGATTTTAATTCTTCTTTGAAGGTTTTGTAGAAATCCGCTGTATTCCCATCCGGTCCAGGGCTTTATTTGGGTTGGCAGTCTTTTGATTGCTTCTTCTATGTCTTCCTTTGTTATTGGCCTGTTTAAATTGTTTGTGTCTTCCTGACTCAATCTGGGCAGATCGTATGACTTAAGAAATTTATCAATATCTTCACAATATTCTATTTTATTGGAATATAGTGTTTCAAAATACTTTCTAATTATCTTCTATATTTCTGTAGTGTCTGTTGTGATATTGCCTTTTTTATCCCACATGTTAGTAATTTGAATTCTCTTTCTTCTTCTCTTCCTTAGCGTGGCTAAGGGCCTGTTGATCTTATTTATTTTTTCAAAGAACCAACTTTTAGTTTTATCAATTTTTTCAACTTTTTTTTTTGTTTCAATTTCGTTGATTTCTGCTCTAAATTTAATTATTTCTTGTCTTCTACTACATTTGCTGTTGTTTTGCTCTTCCTTTTCCAGGTTTTTGTGGTGTAGTTTAAGTTCATTTATTTGTTGTTTTTTTTTCTTTTTTTGAGGAAAGAACTCCAAGAAATGAATTTCCCTCTTAAAACTGCTTTCATTGTGTCCCATAGATTCCGGTATGTTGTGTCTGTATTGTCATTTCTCTAAGAATTTTTTATCTCCTTCTTTATGTCTTCTGTAACCCATTGGTCATTCAGTAGCATGTTGTTCATTTTCCATGTGATGTAGGATTTTTCCTTCCTTCTTTTCTCATTGATATCCAGTTTTATTCCATTATGATCAAATATGGTGCACGGTATAATCTCCATGCCTTTATATTTACTAAGAATTGCCCTATGGCATAATATATGGTGTATCTTTGAGTAGGATCCATGTGCTGCTGAGAAGAACATGTATCCACTTGATGATGGTTGATATATTCTATATATGTCGGTTAAGTCTAGGTTATTGATTGTGCTGTTGAGTTCTATAGTTTCTTTATTCCGTTTTTGTCTAGAGGATCTCTCTAATGCCGAGAGTGGTGTGTTGAAGTCACCCATAATTATTGTGTTGTAGTCTATTTGACTCTTGAACTTGAGGAGAGTTTGTTTTATGAACGTTGCACCTCCATTGCTTGGTGCATACAAATTGATAATTGTTTTTTTCTTGTTGGTGGATGATTCCTTTTAACAGAATATAGTGTCATTCTTTATCCCTTTTGATTAACTTAGGTTTGAAGTTGATATTATTCCATATGAGTATGGCAAATCCTTCTTGCTTCCAAGGGCCATGTGAGTGTTATGATTTTTCCCAACCTTTTACCTTCAGCCTGTGTATGTCTTTTCCTATCATATGAGTCTCCTGAAGGCAGAATATTGTTGGATTTGTTTTTTTGATCCAGGTTACTAGCACATGTCTCTTGATTAGTGAATTTAGGCCATTAACATTTAAGGTTACAATTGAAATATGATTTGTACTTCCAGTCATGTTTATTTATTTATTATATTTTAGTTTGGATAGTTTTTACTTTTTTGGTTACTTTCCTCCCGCTTTACTGAGATACTTCCCACTGTTAGTTTTGGGCACTATTTTTTAACTCTTCTTCTTGTAGTATTTTGCACAAAATGCTTTGCAGTGCTCGTTTTCTGGCTGAGAATTGTTTTAGCTTTTGTTTATCATGAAAGACTTTAATTTCATTGTCAAATCTGAAGCTTAACTTTTCTTTATATGGTATTCTTGGTTGGAATTCTTTTTTTTTTCAGCATTTGAATTACACTGTTCCAGGATCTTCTCACTTTCAAAGAATGTGATGAAAAATCAGTTGTTAACCTAATTGGTTTACCCCTGAATGTAATCTGCCTCCTTTCTCTTATAGCTTTTAATATTCTCTCCTTGTTCTGTATGTTGGCTATCTTCATAATTATATGTCTTGGAGTTGGTCTATTTTGGTTTTGAATGTTTGGGGTCCTGTAGGCTTCCAGGAATTGGCAATCCAATCCATCATTCATCTCTGGGAAGTTTTATAGAATTATTTCATTTAATATGTTGTCCATTCCTTTGGTTTGAATCTCTATGCCTTCTTCTATCCTGATGACTCTTAAATTTGTTTTTTGTTTTTTTATGACATCCCATATCTTTTGAATAAATTCCTGGTGGGATTTAAGCATCTTTTCTGTGTTTACTCAATTCTTTTCAAGTTGATAAACTTTGTCTTCATTATCTGATGTTCTGACTTCTACTTGATCTAGTCTATTTGTAATATTCTCGTTTGAGTTTTTAATTTGGTTTATATTTTCCTGCATTTCTAGGATTACTGTTTAATATTTTTTTTAAGATCTCTATCTCCTGGTAATGCTCATTCTTTGCCATTTGAATTTGTTTGTTTAATTCATTTTCAAAATATACTTTTATTGCTTGGACTTGCTGCCTCATGTCTTCTCTAATATTCCTTTCCATCTGAGTTCGGTATGCCTTGAGTTCTTTCCCTATCCCTGTTTCTGATGCTTCAAGGTCCTCCTGTAGATTTAAGTTGTCCTGCATTGTTTGTACTCCTTTTTTGCCCTTGTTTTTTCATGATGTTCACGTAACTTTCCAGCTCTATTTGATTGCTGTGTTTCTGCTTTATTCTTTAGATTTGTTTTGGTGTTATATATCTCTGTTGTCTCTCCTTTGTGTTGGTAAACTATGCCTGCTAAAGTGGATTCCGCTTGGAAGTAATTCCGAAGGCCGAGCTCCAGTGATGTCACCTCTCTGCTTTGGCTGGCCCCAGGCTCCTTGGCGAGGTGTCCGAATTGGGGGGTGGGACTTGACTGTCTCTGGTTTGTTTCAGCTCTGGGTCACTGGCAGGCGGGCGGTCTCCAGCCGCCCAATTGCGCGGTTGGTCGCCAGCGGGCAGGCGGTCTCCAGCCGCCCAGTCACGCGGGCAGCAGGTGGGCTGTCGCCGTTGGGTTGGCAATCTCTAGCCACGCAGTCTCACGCTCGGTTGCCGGCGGGCGGGCATTCCTCAGCCCCCCAGTCACTCAGGCAGTGGGTGGAATGTCACGTGCAGGCCTGCGGTCTCCAGCCGCCCAGTCACAAGGGCCTGCCTTCTAGTCCTTTGGTTTCTCCTGCTTGTCCTGGTTTCTTTTTCTAGACCAGATTTCCCCTGAGTGATGCCTCTCGGCAGTTCAAACTGTACTCTGTGCCTGCCGTTTGTTGGGTGTGGAGGGTGTCTTTTGGGAACCCAGACACTCTATTGTTTTGATTTTTTCCGCTAGCCCCTCCCCCAGCACTGGCTATACACTTTTCGTTATGGCCACTGATGGTAGGGGGAGTCGAAAGTCAGGTGTCTCTAGTTTTTCTTGCGTCTTTATGCAGGCTTGCTCTGATTAACCCTCCCCCGGAAAGCCTAGGAGACATTTTATGCGAATTCCCCGCTGTATGAGAGATGAGCTGAGTAACACACATCTGTTTTATTGTTGCAGTCTATTGGAGAGGGACGGTGGTTACTTCAGATCTCAAAGATGGTGGCCGCTTGTTTCCTTGGTGGAGTTTCTTTTGTGGGGGATAGAACTATACCACTTTCTTCCCTGTCTGAATTCCCAAACTCAGCCCGGGGATCAGTGGGAGCTCAGCCGGCAGGATTCCACAGAATCCGCAGCAACATTTCTCCCTGCTTCAGGTCACTTCTCGGTGGTGCCCCGCCATCTGAAACAGCAGGCCTGGCTGCATGATTCAATCAGCCCGGATCTCTGATTGCACAGTTGGCTATTGGGAACCCCGGCACTCTATTGTTTTGATTTTTTTTTTCCGCTTGCCCCTCTCTCAGCACTGGCTAGACAGGTTTTTTTCACCACTGATGGGAGGGGGAGTTGAAAGTCAGGTGCCTCTAGTTTTCCCCTATCTTTATGCAGGCTCCCTCTGATAATCTCTCCCCCAGAAAGCCTAGGAGAGATTTGATGCAAATTCCCCGAAGTATGGGAGATGAGCTGAGTAACAGTAACAGAATAACAACATTTTATTGTTGCAATCTGTAGGGGAGTGGCTGTCGTTACTTCAGCTCACCAAGATGGTGGCCATTGGTTTCCTTCGTGGAGTTTCTATTGTGGGGGTTAGAACTGTACCACTTCCTTCCCCATCTGAAACCCTGAACTCAGCCCAGGGCTCAGTGGGGACTCTACTGGCAGAATTCCACAGAATCTGCATCAACGTTTCTCCGTGATTATTGATCGCATCTCGGTGGTGCCCTGCTGTCTGTAGCCACTGGACGGGTAGCGCGGATCAGTCAGACAGGATCTCCGGTCGCAGGGTTGGCTCATGTTTGAGACTCATTTACCGGACCTCAGTGCTAGAAATCCTTCTTCTAGGTTTCAGTGCACCCCCATTTTGCTGTAAGTTCCTAACAAGATAGTTTTTTGTCGTTCTTAGTCGTTAGTCACCTGCGCAGTGGCGCGGTACACTGGGTATGATGCTCTCTATTCGCGGCCATCTTGCAATGTCAAAATATTATGATTTGTATGCACCATTCACTGAAGTTAGTTTTCAGTATTAGGAAACAAATATGTATTTCAGGTGGATGAATATTTCTGAGAATAATCTTGTGAAAAATTCATTATAAATCCTCATACATGAATATGAATAATTTTAGGAAGTGTATAATAAGACACATATATTTCATATTTTGAAAAATCGGGAGAGTATATATATATATATATATATATATATATATATATATATATATATATACACACACACACACAAACACACACACCGAGACATTAAAAAGTAGCAATATATATGCCAATCGAAATTCATCATTAAATATATAACATCCACTTATCCAAAAATATACATTTTACTGAAAATGGATTTATGCATAATGTTGGTAAACTAGGAAGCTCACCCATAGTTTGAATTTTCTGTTCCAACAGAGGTTAGGAGGAGTGATCTCTTCTCACAATTTTTATCTGCCATGTCAGCCACCTCAGAAGAATGTACATGTGATACCAGGTAGGATTCTATTTGTGCATATAAAAATACATGTGCTTAATAGGCTACAGAAAAAGGGAGAGAGGAATTCACATATTTGTTAATTTTAAAAACACATGGAGAACTATGTCAATAAACATTAACTATATTTATAACTCCTACACAATATAATGCAAAAGGGATGTCCAACTACATTCCATGCCTTCTCTGAATTGCTGGTATTTGTATTCTTTTTGGGTTACTATTCTCCATCATTTAAGGATTAGTAGTCAGAGTCTAGTAGGGTATGGATTAGTGTCAGAGATTCAGTATTTCAAATGGAAAATAGGAAAGTAAACCCAATGTGTTTGCAAATATGTGCTACACAAAAATCTTCCCACTCACATTAAAAACAATCCCTTGATATTACCCTCACTGGAAGAAATACACAATTAGAGGAGAAGAGTTAGAAAATCTGTGAATACATACCCGGAATGGAATATGCTGAGGAGTTCACAACCTTGGAGGTGGTAGATGAGTTTCCAAAAGTAAAAGACAAGGTAAACACTCCACAACATGGAGCTCTGCAGGCCTAAAGACTTCTTGAGATACTGCCTCTGAGTTGGGACACTTAAAATGTATGTTGTTGTCGGTAGCTTTAGCATCCTATGTAGTGAGACCATCAAAACTGGATCAACATCTATGTGACCTGGAGGACATGGTATCTTATTTTCCAATTAAAATGAGGCAGCAGTGCTGAATTCTCACTTTGTGGGTAAACTGTGGCAACTGGGGGATAAGTGTCTCTCCGTGTGGACTGTGAAGCCATTTGGTCATACTCTACTTTTCGTGGTGATTCTTGCTGCTGCACTGGGAGTTTGGTATTGGCTTAATGAAATACAAGGAGTTTAACTGGGACACAGTGCTGGAGGGAGTTCTGTCACGTGTGGTGGGACAGGGTCTCCAGGAGAATGCACCAACCAGGCTTATGTCCAACATAGCTTGCCCCCTTGACCATATCAACCTGATTCTGAACATTGCCCAGAAACCTATCCATATAACAAGATGCCTTTACATATAAGGGTCTGCTGGCTGCATCATGTCAGTCACAAGCCATTTGAAAGCCAATGGCCAATCCACATGAAACCACCAGAGATGGTTTATCTCACACCTACCCACCTTTGCTGTAGGCCCACTAATCAGCAGGTTCCAACTTACTGACATCTCTGTTCTACACCATTTTTGTGAAACCCAGTCAATCAAGGCACTTTCTCGTACACTCATGATCAGCAACAGGATCTCCAATGGTTTTCCACTGCCACCTGGTAATGGGAATTTCAAAAATTTCATGGTATTTATCGAGCCCATTTTTTAAGGTTGAAGTTGGAGGCACTGAGGGTTTCATTTAATTCAGTAACCATTAAATGGTGAGGAAGCCCATTTCAATGAAAGCTCTGGAAGACTCTCACAGGCAAGGCTTCCCAAAGAGTTGCCAAATGGTCACATAAAGCCAGGCATATTGAGGTCTACAATGTAAAATCCTTGCGTGTTTTGACTCTCAACTATGGGTGCTAATTCTTTCAGAAAAAAATTATGTGATAACCTGGCTGAGATTCCCTGTGCTCTGTGGAAAGCCTTCCTGGGCACAGATCTCAGTTTCCAAGGGTGACTCTCATGCATGGCCTCCTAAAATCCCAACAAAACTCATGGCAATACCTCTCTGAGATCAGTTCCAGAACTCAGTCTCTAAGGGGAATCACACTAGAATTCAAGACCAGGTGGAGCCAGTCATATTTTTCAACAACCACACTAATAACCACAATTAAAACCAGAACACTTCCACATGGCCGTCATCTTCTTCCATATAGATACTCATTTTAACCTCTGGCTGGAGGTTTCCATGAGGGGCACAGCCCAAGACAGTGTCCAAAATAAGCTCCCTTGCCCCTCATTTGCTTAACGTTGGGGTGGCCTGAACACCTTCCTGTGAACCATGACTTATCAAATAGGCCTGCCGTTAATACTGCTCTGCTTCTCCAATTTGAGGACTACTGACTGTGGGGTTTAGATTCTTCATGTGAATTGGAATCATTGGAATCACCTATGGGCTAGCCTCTGAAGGGCTTTGAAGAACTCATTTGACCCAAAGGCACCCTATTCTCACTTGATAGAGGTCAGGAACCTTACAGAGGTAGGGAGAGACTTCATCCACAAAAACTGCTCTTTTGGCCATTTTGGTTTTGGATGAACACGTGGGATGTATAAGGTGCTGAGTATCTAACCACAGCCTCACACAGGGCCAAGAGGCTGTTTCAGAAACATCCATTTCCAAAGCAATTAAGCAAAGAGCCACAGGTGATGCCCATTAATTTCCATTTGAAAACAGTTTTCTTCAGGCTTCACAAATTAGTGTCCTGAGGTAAAGACCTTCCTGAAATTCAGGGCAACAGAACAATAGGTAAGCAAAAGGCCCAAAGAAGGGTTTCTCCACTGAGACTTTCCTGGTCCCACTGATATCTGAGTTTTCTTAGATTCTCGCCATTCCCTTCAGCTATCCAGTACATCACCATTTCACAGAGCTTGGAGGTGGTACATATCTTGGACACAAAACCATGAGGCTATTCTGGAGAGTTTCCAGAATTCAGGAAGAAAACAGAAACTACTGAGAGCAGATGTTGCCCTTCAATAAGACAAGCTGCAGTCCATTTGTAAATTGGGCAGGATGAATGCTTGGAAGCTTTCTACTAGACAGGACACATCCATTGATGCATTCTCTTTTCTAATGTCTACAATCACGGACAGAGTGGGATACACAGACATAGAAGCACTCGCCTTGTCAAACAACTTACTGGAAACAGTCCACACCAATCCAAACAAAGAGCCTTTCCTACCTATTCTCAGAACATGAGACAAAACCACAAACCCACACACACACACTCAAAGGCACCTCATTTGCTCAAGTAAGTCTATGACTATCCATAGTGTTCTCAGAATGGTGGGCCATTGTATGTTCCCCCAAAATGGCCTGTCCTGTATCAGATCTGGTCTCCTTGGCCAACACTTTGAAGTTGTTAGGAGCCATGGGTGAGCCACTACCTGCTTTCCCAGGAAAAGCTCCTCTTCAGAGCTTTCCTGTCATTTGGCCATCATCACATCAGTAGGTACTAAGAAAGACTGACTCTGTTCTTGGTAAATCAAAACAAGTGAGACCACTGGGACTGGGACTGTGACTGGCTCTTGGTGCCTGTCTTCCAGGATCAAACGTCCAGAGAGTTCCATCACCAAGGCAGTGAGGTGAGGTCATTTCCTTCAGGAACTGAAAGAGGTCACTGACTTGGCAACCACTTTGTCCTAACAGTTACTTCTAAGGGTCCCATGAGATGGAGGCTGTCCCTACTTCCTGTCACACTTTCACAGTTAGAATGGTATACCAACCATAGGTACCTGAGAACAGCTCTCCACACAGGCCTGGTTTGGTCCATCTTCTCTACATTAAGAAGGTAGAGGCTGATTCAGACACATCCCTTCATCCTGACCAGATAGTTTGCCATGGAAGATGTCTTTTGCTCTCTCAGGTCCTTCATAGCTTCCTTCATCACTCAGGGGATCATTTCTGCATGTACCTTTGATGTTCTCAGCAGGTGGAAGATCCCCTACATTCCTGTATTGTAAGACCAACTCTGTCCCTCCTCTTCTGTAAAGTTAGATTGAGGGAAAAGTGTATGTTTAGGGTTAATAACATGTTTGATTTGCGTTAGGAATCTTTCTGCCGGATGAATAATGGTATTGGGAGCCTGTGATATTTACAAAAATATATACGTAAAATATAAGTATAAAAACAGAAATCTAGGTAAGATTGGAAGCCAGAAGGGAACTGGGCCCTTGAGTGGGATACTTAGGTTTGAATTATGTTCTGCACATGTGTCTCAGATAAATTGATATACAATGGCATAGGACCTTATACCTTGGATAATTGATTGTCGAAGAGAACATCGAGTCAAAAAACTATAGTCAGTAGCATTAGGAAGATAGTCAGTAGGTTTAGAAAGAAGAGTGAGTATAGGATTTGGACCAAAAGTTCTTTAGCAATAGGGTTTCGGGTAGAGAGTGAATGTAAATGTCAGCATATGTGAAGTGTCAGTCACAATGATGAACTGGGGGAAATATATATGAAAGCAGGTATCAATAAAGATATTACGAAATCAGGAAAAGTATGAAGTGAGTGATAGGATTAGACATTTTCAACATGGTTGAGGTTGAATATATAATCTTAGGAAGACACAAATATGTAGTCACCAATTTGATTTACATTTGAGAGCATTAGGCAACCTGGACATGGTTCTTTTTAGTAATCCACGCTCCCTTGGCATTTAGGCTTTGATACAATCATGAGTGTGACCTTCGTTTTTTGTGTCCAGAATATTCCTGTGATAAAATCTATATATAGATAAGGTGACATGAGTATTTCTTCCACCATTTCTGGGAGCAATATTTTGAAGACGTATAAATTAGTATTGAAGGGACAAAGAAGAGTACACTGTATCTATTAATATAGAGATAATGCATTAATAGACAATACTGTGAATAAAAAGCATAACTGGTTCCAACTTTAAATAATGGATTGAA
The DNA here is from genome assembly GCF_048772815.1 of Callospermophilus lateralis. NCBI lineage: Eukaryota > Metazoa > Chordata > Mammalia > Rodentia > Sciuridae > Callospermophilus > Callospermophilus lateralis. Next base: position 451,249 of record NW_027512554.1, read on the forward strand.
TTGAATCGTGAACATATAGAGGAAATCTTATATTGATATACAATTATGCATTCCAACCAGTTATACATCTAATGTTAATATTAATGTTATGGTTCATCATGAAGAGTGTGTGAGTTTAGCTTCGAAATTGATTATGGAAATTGAAAATAATGTATTTGGAAAGAAGTCTCATGAAAAGACCAGTCAAGTAACATGGAGGAATACATGTGTTCTGAAGCAAGAAGTGTTTGAAAGTGAAACAAATTCCTATATATTTTAAACTTGTGGAAGAAATACATATCCTATGATGTGCAAAAACTGAAGAAATAGTAATGTACCAGTGTTGGATTAAAATGAAGGTCAATATAGACATCATGTCCCATAGGAATCTACTGGCATTGATGTTAAACTGGGTCAGTTACTGTAGAAATATTAGGATTTGTAAACACCATTGATTGAAATTACTTTTCAGTAGTGGGAAATAAATATGTATTTCAGGTGGATGAATATTTCTGAGAATTATCTTCTGAAAAGTTGATTATAAATTTATATACATGAACATGAATGAATTTACAGAGTGTGTATAAGTCACATACCTTTCATATTTTGGGAAATCTGGAGTATATATATATATATATATATATATATATATATATATATATATATATATATATATATTTTAATATATATATTTTAAATAAACACAAATATACATTAAAAAGTATCAATATATATGCTAATCGTAATTCATCATGTAATATACATCATTCAAAGATGCAAAATATTTATTATACTGAACATGGATTTATGTATAATATTGTTCTACTGGGAAGCTTACACATAGTTTGAATTTTCTGTTCCCACAGCGTTTAGGAGGACTGATCTCTTCTCACAATTTGTATCTGCCAATTCAGCCAACTCATGAAAATGTACGTGTGATACCAGGTAGGATTCTGTATGTGCATATAAAAATACATGTGCTGAGTAGGCTACAGAGAAAGGGAGACAGGAATTCACATATTTGTGAACTTTATAAACACATGGAGGACTATTTCAATTAAAAATTGAGTAGATTTATAACACCTACCCTTAATCATGCAAAAGGGAAGTCCAACTGTACAGCATGCCTCCTCTGAACTGCTTGTATTTTTATTCTATTTGGGTATTATTCTTCATCATATTAGGATTAGTAGTCAGAGTATAGTAGTGTATGAGTTACTGTCAGGGATTCAGTATTTCGAATGGAAAATTGGAAATGGATCAATGTGTATGCAAATTAGTGTTACACAAAAATTTTCCCACTCTCATTTAGAACAATAACTTGACATTACCTTCACCCCAAGTAAGACACAATTAGAGAAAAAGAGTTAGAAAATCTTTGAATTCATACCTGAAATGAAAATTGCTCTGGATTTCACAACCTTGGAGATGGTAGAGGAGTTTCCAAAAGTAAGGGACAATGTAAAAACTCCACAAACATGAAGATTTGCCAGCCTAAAGACGTCTGGAGAAACTGCCTCTAAGATGGACAGTTGAAATATATGTAGTTTTCAGGAACTTTAGCTTTTTTTCTAGTAAGACCATCAAACGTCTTTATGCATCTCTGTGACCTGGAGGACATGGTTTATAATTTTCCAATGAACATGAAGCAGTAGTGCTGAATTCTCTCTTTGTAGGTGAACTATGGCCACTGGGGGCTATGTGTCTCCCCATGTGGACTGTGAAGCCATTTCATCATCCTCCACTTTTTATAGTGTCTCCTGCTGCACTCAGAGTTTTGTATTTGCTTCATGAAATACAAGGAGTTAAACTTGACCACAGTCCTGGAGGGAGTTCTGTCACATATGGTGGGTCAGGGACTGCAGGAGAATGCACCAACAGGACTTGTATACCACATTGGTTGCCTCCGTGACCATAGCAACCTGATTCTGAACATTGCCCTTAAACCTCTCCATATAACATGATGCGTTTACATACAATGTTCTGCTGGCTGCACCATGTCAGTCACAAGCCATTTGGAAAACAATGGCAGATCCACATGACCCCACCACAGATGTTTTATCACACACTTAATCACCTCTGCTCTAGGCCCACTATTCTGCAGGCTCCAAATTACTGGCATCTCTGTTCTACACCATATTCATGAAAGCCTGTTTATCAAGGCACTGTCTGGTACACTCATGATCAGCAACAGGACATCCAAAGGTTCTTCAGTGCCACCTGGTCATTGGAATTTTAAAAATTTCATGGTATTTATCAAGCCAATTTTCAAGGATGAAGTTGGAGGCACTGTTTATTTCAATTCATTCAGGAATCATTCAATGTTGAGGAAGATCATTTCAATGAAAGCTCTGGAGAACTCTCACAGGCAAGGCTTCCCAAAGAGTGGCCAAAAGGTCACATGAAGCCACGCCCATTGAGGTCAAAAATTGAGGCCCATGTGTTTTTTGACTATCAAATATGGCTGCCAAGTCTTTCAGAATTAAATCATGTGATATCCTGTCTGAGATTCCCAGTGCTCTGTGGAAAGCCACCGTGGGCATAGATCTCAGTTTCCAAGGGCGACTCTCATGCGTGGCCTCTTAAAATCCCCACACAATTTATGGCAATTCTTCTTTGATATGTGTTCCAGAACTCAGGCTCTAAGGGGAATGACACCAGAGTTCAAGCCCAGGTGGATCCAGTCATCTCTTCCAACTGCCACAAGAATGACCACAATTAAAACCAAAAGACACCCACATGGCCCTCATCTTCTTAAATATAGACATTCATCTTAAACTCTGGCTGGAGGTTACCATGCAGGATGCATCCCAAGAGAGTGTCCAAAATAATGTCGCTTGCCCCTCATTTGCCTAAAGTGAGGGTGACATGGACAGCCTTCCTGTGAACCAGGAGTGATCAAATAGGCCTACCATTAATACTGCTCTCCTTCTCCAATTTGAGGCCTACTGACTCTCAGGTATAGATTCTTTATGTGATATGGAATCTTGAGAAAACACAAGCACCTCTGCAGGGATTTGAAGAACTCATTTGTCCTAAAGGACTCCTATTCACACTTGATGGAGGTAAAGAACCTAACAGAGGAAGGCAAGAGACTCATCCACAATGAGTGATTTTTTGCCATTTTGGTTTTGATTGCACAAATGGAATCTATCTTTAGATCTACCATGTGCTGAGAATCTAAGCCACAACCTCACACAGGCCCAAAAGGCTGATTCGGACACGTCCCTTTTCAAAGCAATTAAGCAAAGAGCCACATGTTATGCCCATTTATTTCCATTTGAAAACAGTTTTCTTCAGGCTTCACAAAGGGGTGGCCTGAGGCAAAGACCTTCTTGACATTCAGGGCAACATAACCATAAGTATGCAAATGAACCAAAGCAGGGTTTCTCCACTGAGAGTTTACTGGTCACACAGATATTTGAGTTTTCTAAGATGTTCCCATTCCCTACAGCTATCAAGCACATGGCCATGTCACAGAGCTTGGAGGTGGTACACATCTTGGACTCAAAACCATGGGCCTATTCTTGAGGTTTGCCGGAATTCAGGAAGAAAACAGGAACTTAGAAAGTTAGTAGGTGTTTCCCATGCATAAGGCGAGCCACAGTCCATTCCTAAATCAGGCAGGAAGAATGCTGGGAAGCATTCTACTAGACAGGACACATCCTTGATGCATTCTCTTTTCTAATGTCTACAACCACGGACAGAGTGGGAAACACAGACATAGAAGCACTCGCCTTGTCTAACGACTTACTAGAAACAGTCCACTCCAATCCAAACAAACTGCCTTTCCTACCTATTCTCAGAACATGAGACAAAACCACAAACTCACACCCACACCGACAAAGGCACCTCCTTAACTCAAGTAGGTCTGTGAATATCCAGAGTGTCCTCTGACTGGTGGACCATACTATGTTCCCCTGAAATGGCCTGACCTGTGTCAGATCTGGTCTCCTTGGCTAACTCTGTGAAGGTGTCAGGAGCCAGAGGTGAGCCACTACCTGCTTTCTCAGAAACGGCTCCTCTTTAAAGCTTTCCTGGCATTTGGCCATCCTCACATCAGTAGTTACCAAGAAAGACTGACTCTGTCTTTGGTAAATCCAAACAAGTGTGACCACTGGGACTGGGACTGGGACTGGCTATGGGTGACTGGCTTCATGAATCCCAAGTTCAGAGATTTTAATCACCAAGGAAGTGAGGTGAGGTCACTTCCTTCAGGAACTGAATGAGGTTACTGCCTTGGCAACCACTTTGTCCTACCAGTGGCTTCCAAGTGTCACATGAGAAGGAGGCTGCCCCTACTTCCTGTTACACTTTCACAAGATAGAACGGTATATCAATCATAGGCGCCCTGGGACAGCTACCCACACAGGCTGGGTTTGGTCCATTTTCTCTACATTAAGAAGAGAGAGGCTGATTCAGTCAGAACCCTTCATCCTGACCAGGTTGTTTGCCATTGAAGATGACTTTTGCTCTCTCAGGTCTTTTATAGCTGCCTTCATGTTCTTCAGAGATCATTTATGCATGTACCTTTGAGGTTTTCATCAGGTGAAAGATCTCATACAACTCTATCCCTGCTCTTCTGTAAAGTTAGATAGATGGAACAGTGAATGGTTAAGGTTAACAACATGTTTGATTTGGGTTAGAAATCATTCTGCTGGATGAATGATGGTATTTGGAACCTAAAATATTTAAAAGAATATAGAGGTGAAATATAATTATGAAAACAGAAATCTAGTTTAGATTCGAAGCCCAGAATGGCATTGGGACCTTGACTGGGATAATTAGCATTGAATTATGTTATGCACAGATATCTAAGATGAATCTATAATCAATGGCATAGGATCTTCTACCTTGGATGATTGAATGTACAAGAGAACATCGAGTCAAACAGGGATAGTCGGTAGGATTAGGAAGATAGTCGGTAGGTATAGGAAGAAGAGTGAGTATAGTATTTGAAACAAAAGTTCTTTAGCAATAGGGTTTTGGTTAGAGAGTGAATATTTGTCAGCACATGTGAAGAGTCAATCACAATGATGAACTTGGGAAATATGTAGGAAAGCAGATATCAATAGAGACATTACAAAATCAGGCAAACTATAAAGTGATAGGGTTAGACTTTTTCAAAGGGTTCAGGTTGAATATATAATCTTAGGAAGAAACACATATGTAGTCACGAATAGGATTGACATTTGAGAGAATTAGGCAATGTGGACATGGATGTTTTTAGTAATCCATGCTCACTTTCCATTTAGGCTTTGGTACAATAATAAGTGTGACCTTTGCATTTGGTGTCCAGAATATTACTGTAATAAAATGTATATGTAGATCAGGTGGCATGCGTATTTCTTCCACCATTTCCGGGAGCAATATTGTGAAGACGAATAAATTAGTATTGGGGGTACAAAGAGGCGTATGCTGTGTCTATGAATATAGAGATTATGCATACATAGATCATACTGGGAAAAAATATAACTGGTTCCAATTAAATAATGGATTGAATTGATATCTGAAAATATATAGGAAATCTTATATTGATATACAATCATTCATTCTAAAGAGTTATACATCTAATGGTAATCTTAGAGTTATGGTTTATAATGAAGCGTGTGTGAGTTTTATTTCAAAAGTGATTACAGAAATAGAAAATAATGTGTTTGGAAAGAAGTCTCATGAGAAGACCAGTCAAGAAACATGGAGGAATACATGTGCTCTGAAGCAGAAAGTGATTGAAAGTGAACCAAATGCCTATAAACTTCCTAACTTGTGGAATAAATATATATCCTATTATGTGCATAAACTGAAGAAATAGTAATGTAACAGTGTTGAATAAAAATGAACTTCAAAATACACATCATGTTCCATAGGAATCTACTTGCATTGATGTAAACCTAGGTCAGTTACTGTAGAATGGAAAATTGCAAAATAAATCCAATCTGGAATGGGAAATTCTCAGGAGTTCACAACCTTGGATATGGTGGAGGAGTTTCTCAAAGTAAGGGACATTGTAAACACAACACAAACATGGAGCTCTGCTGGCCTAAAGACTTCTTGAGAAACTGGCTAAGAGGTTGGGCACTTAAATTTATATTGTTGTCTGGAGCTATAGCTTCTTTTGTAGTGAGACCATCAAAGCTGGGTGTGCATCTATGTGACCTGGAGGACATGGTATCTTATTTTATAATGAACATATGGCAGCTGTACTGAATTCCCTCTTTGTAGGTAAACTGTGGCCACTGGGGGCTAAGTGTCTCCCCATGTGGACTGTGAAGCCATTTGTTCATTCTCCATTTTCGTGGTGTTTCTTGCTGCTGCACTGGGAGTTTGGTATTTGCTTAACTAAATACAAGGAGTT